>NC_079170.1:22321597-22339097 GCF_947568905.1 Ostrea edulis | reverse complement strand
AAATAAAATCTCAAGTGCTGGTTGACTGTGACAACGTCACTTCAATAGCCATGTGTACGACGTCACTTAGCTACTTCTCTCTTATTTTGCAAGTTTTGACGTATTTTTTACAACCTTTCTTACTTTTGATTCCATGTTTACATTAAATCTCCACCATTTGAATGCCCTACACGTACATTCATACGCATATTACGAAATAGTTCCAAATTTAGGATATAAAAAAAAAAACAAGTGATTTTAAAGAAAGCCTCAATTTGATTGTACCAAAAGCATTTCATGATATGACTAAATATTTAGTCCAAAACATATATGTTGGTTATTAGAAACTTTTACAAGATTTCTGTAAAAAAGCCGTTGACGGAGGTGTAGTGCGAGTAGCGTACGGAACTCTGGGTAGAAAATGTAGTGCGGGTAGCGCACGGAACTCTGGGTAGAGAATGTTGTGGGATAAGATGCTGCGGTTACGGCTCGAGTTTAGTGTTCTGTGCAGAGACATCATTATAGACAATTGTGTCCTTGACTGTGACAGATTCGGCTGAAGTAGCGTCATGTTGCGATTAACACAAATATTCGCTCACAGTTGGTCATTTTGAATGGACAGTATGTATCCACGAAATTTCATTAACTCAGCAGCATACGCAAGACAATGGTTTTTTTCAGCGGAATAATGTTCACGTGCACACCGCAAAAATTTCATTCAAACAAAAAATTAACGTTCTTGATTGACCCACTATGTCCCCGGACTTGAACCTATTTGAACACAGATAGACGTGTGCGCAGCCGCCAGCCTCACAAAACCTCGGTGAGTGTAAATATCTTAAGGTACAATTCTTATAAGAGGCATACAATGAAATAAAATATATTTACGATAAACATTGATTATGTTATTTTAAAAGAAGCATGACCTTGTCACCATTTCTTTCTTTCCTCCTCTTTCTTCTTCTTCTTCTTTTTCTTCTTCTTCTTCTTTATTTTTTTTTTTTTTTTTTGGAATTTAGATATTGATCACATTCATAAAATGTTCTGTTAGCACTGTCTATGTTTAAAAAAGAAAGAAAAAGGTCATGGCATCCCAATGTTCTAATTCATGTCTTGACTCCTACACGTGGTTAATGTACCTATCTTATGTCGTTAGAGATATCTTTACCGAACTGCTACTTTTCTTTCTTTTCTTTTTTGAAAAATATTAAAAGTTTCCTTATGTTTTTTTTTTTTTTTAAATCGTATAGACGCCTGTTCGTGATTGGCCTCTAAGATGAAATAAATATTCTTTCAGGGAAAATATATCTACTGCATGAAAGGAGAAGATAACGAACAGTGATCAATCCCAAAAGGAAAATGAAACATGTGTAAGATTCTGTAAACAAACAATAACTGTATAAAACATACAACATGGAAAAATGCGTTTAGGTCGAGATCGAGATTCAGCGAAAGTTGCAGAAGATTAAGGTGGCGCTAAAATTCATATTCACACTGTTTTTAAGTCAGTTCGCCGTTTTTGAATTTATTTATTTTATTTTATTTCTTTATGGATTGCAGTACTGTCGTTACGTTCTGAAGTAATCCCACCTTCGGAAGCTCCCATCAATTACGATAACCACCCAAAAAGAGTGCAATTTAGCTTTTAAAATGGAGACTTATCATGTTAATGCATTTTTAATGAAATAGATAAATCTGAATATATCATGTAGCTCATGCGATAATTCTTGTCTTGCCATAACTATTGGTTATATCTCTCAGATTCATCATCTTGATATTTGTTTTGTTCGGAGGACAATTTATGCTTATTCTTTGAATTTTACCGTATCAGATTGAGAAAATAGTCCTACTCGTGTATTTCATTGTTTTATGCAACGGTACTACTTTCAATATTTACTTTCATTGAAAAATAGAGGCATTAGCACTGTCAGAAAAGAAGGGGATGGTAAAATTGTCTATTGAATGGGTTCGATCTCAGAGAGTACAAGGTGTGACGTAAAGCATACGGAGTAACTCGTACGCTGTAGCAGATAAGTCACGTAGACTCAACATACATAGTGTATCTAAATTATACGGACTATTTGATATAAAATCAAATAATCTCGATTGTTTTAGAATAAGTTCGAGTCTATGTATTCAATGTTTTCGTAACATGATATCTGCTTGGATGTTTTCACTGCATTCTGAACGGCTGTGTGAAACAAATGATCAATTTTTATTCTACAATATAGAAATGATTTTACATAATAATTTAGCTCGGAAAATGTTTAGTCAATACATAATGACCTGTGTATTTTGACGATCTATGGAATTCGTAAACATATCTCAATATTGTCACAAGAGCAATTTGTCAATGACTATTTCAAAACGCAATCCCTAAATATATGAATTGAAATCCCAAACCATTGATGGATGACTTTACCTTTAGTTTGCGTTGACTAGCTATGCAAATAACTAATATGTAAGTGCTGGTTTTAACCCATTTAAATCAACACTCAGTGCAGAAAAGTTAGATGAATGTGATTGGTCCGTTTGAGAGCTAGAAGAGATAAAAAGGCCAGGAGATGAGAAATAACAGCGTAGTCCACTAGGTAAACTCACGCGACAAATGTTTATGAATGAACTTGGAAGTAATATGATTATAGTGACGAGAGTGTTTTGTTGATATTTTCCTCTTAAAAGAACAAGGTAAGACTTTTCTTTCAGAATTAGATTCTGTTTTCTGTATTACCATTCCTTTCATTTTTTTTTTTTTTAAATAATTATATATATTAAAATTGAAAACCTCCAAAACTCATAATTTAATATATTACAGACATTTATGGGGAAATTAAGTATATACTGTATTTTAATGATATGAACTGAATAAAAATGAACTTTTATGTATATTTATTAGACGAAAAAGAGATGTTCGGCAGACTGGATGCAGTTTTTTTGTACATGGTGTTGCTCTGTTTACCAGCATGTGAAGCCAGATGCCGTAAACGTCCTGTCCGAGAAATAGTGCAGCAAAAAAATTGCATTCAAAAAATGGTATTAAACTTTGCATGTCAAGGGTCTTGTGAAAACAGCCTTTCAAATATTTTGAGACAAGATGGTGCATCGCAATCTTGTCAAATTTCTTCCTTTCGACAACAAACTGTGCGTCTGAGATGTTTTCGAAATGGAGATTTAACGCAATTGAAATCCCGGGACATCATGGTGCCCGTTGTGACTGCGTGTGCCTGCGGTGGTGGGAGTTCTGGGTCCACTCTAAGTGATACTAACTCTGAAGAAGACCGAGAGGTACCGGTTCACACTACAAGGAGATCTAGAATCCAGCACCTTCTGCAGAGACTTGCACTCGGAAGGCATCGGGGGAGACATAGAGGTCTTGCGCATTCCCGGACGTGAAATTCTATATCACTGTTAATTAACTCACTAAAAATACGGGTGTTCAACGAGAATCTCACACAGACCACGAATTCTTCAATTTGAATATGTCATATTATCATGATTATCACCTAAAGGTATAGCATTCCTTCATCATATCATTTTTATTTTATTGCATACATACATATTGTACATAAATCATATTTAACACACCGAAAGAGCTTTCAAATTACGAAAGCAGGCTGTGTTAATTATAAAGGACACAGCGCTAGATGCACCGTGTAAACCATTGTTTGACAGATGAAGTGGACTCACCGATATTTTCACAAATATATATATCTTTTTTATAAAGCTTAGTACAACGATCTCCCGTACCTAGGTGAATGTTGTGTTTTCCGAACCTCCAGAAATGCACATCCCACGTTCTCAATCAAATCATAATTTATGTCTGCTGAAGCACAGGGTAATAGTTTAAATCAAAATTCATTTTTAGTAATGTCTAATCATAGCAATATGTCATTGATAATTAAATATTGTTAGTCTTGTTGTCCATATCTAAACGCCACACAAAAAATTTGCATATTTTAGGCTTAGAAACTTAGCATGTTTGTATGATTGTCATCATTGTGTGTCATTGTATCGCTACTGCTCCTTAAATTTATATTGAATGTTTTATCTTAAGATATTTATAGCCCTTTGTAGCTCTATTGTGCATTCCAATAATCGCCTTTGTCATTCATTATACACTGTTGTATATACCCGTTGCATATACATGTAAAATTATATCACAGTGGCGGATCCAGAGGAGTCGGACACCTCCCCCTCCCTTTTGTCAGAAATATTGCTTTAAAAAAGGTGAAAATAACGCATTTTGAGGATGGACGTTTTGAAAACCAAAATTAATAGTTGAATCTCCCTCCCCCCTTTTCAAAAATCCATCCCTGTATCATACAGAGGTAGTGTAAATGGCCAACGAAAGGTTGGTCATTTTTTTCTCACTTTTTTCTTCTTTTCATCTGGTATCTATATACATACATGAACATAAACATTTGTTTCTTTATATGAAGGAATACACTTGTATTATGAAGAACCTGGTTAATCATTTATCAAGAATCAAATTGTTACCTCGAGAGCTTGATCTTTTATATGAGCAGTGAATATCAATTTGAATATGACATATCTCATTCAGAAAAAACATCGGTTACGCTTTGTTGTTGTTGTTATTTGAAATATTAAATTGTTTACAAAATACTTCTATTTGTGTTTTACTTATTAATTGAAAAAATAGTGGAATAATCGGCGATATGACAACATGAACCTCGTCACACGATTGGGAGCAATGTCTGTCATAGGACAGAAGATACAAATCATTAAAACTTCTACCCGCAGTGGATACGTAGTGAATAAGTTTGCTGGGACAGTGATATTCTTTACAGGATACATACTTTTCAAATCTTCGAACAATGATATTAAAGCTTGGTTTTTGTTATACGTCGAATTTCGAGAATTTTTCACTTACGTAGAGTAATCACTTAAGGAGGTATATGTACTACATCGTCAAAATGGCTGACTTCCTCTTAAAACATGAATGATTATCAGCAATATTTGTATCTTCCTTTTAGATTTGACTGCCTAGCAGGCTAGCTCAGTCGGTTAAAATGATGATAATTTTAAAAAAAAAAACAAAAAAAAACAAACATACGTATCGACTGCTGATCTGTAGATCGCAGGTTCGAGTCCCGCAGGTTTTTAAAAAAATCAGATTACTTTCCACGAAAACTGCATTTTTGACTAAATAAAACAATTTTGAAAGTTTTGAATTTCAAAACATTATTGTACGTATCCTCCACTTTTCATCTATATCAAATTTCTCTGCTTCGCAAGACGCCCAGGACCCAAGCAAGAATCAAGCGAGCGCCCTACCCACTAGCCTGCAGGTTAAGCGGATATTAAAACATGGATTCCTGATAATCGTATAGAAATGTTAATGTTTGCGAAACATAGCTTGTGCTGTGCCACATGTACACACCGATTCACATGCTATTCGTGTCTAAAGAGTCCCCCACATTTACTCGTGGGGTTGCCCGTTGAGTTGGGCATTTTGTCAATTTTGACTCAGGAAATCAAAATAATCTGATAAACATTAATTATGGATGCATATTCACAAACATTTTCTGAAGAATGCCTTCCTCCATGTTTTACAAAGAAATGCCAATCAATAGCTGAGTGACCATACCACTACGTCCCACTGAATTTAAATATTCAATAAACGCTTTCATAAAACCATTATTGCGTCAACACGTTCGTGGGAGATTTTATTTCCTGATGACGAGTACGTTTCCTGAAAAATAAATGTATTTTGTACAAGACACATATATCACCACAATATAGAAATTGAAAAAGATATACATGTATCTCGTTGTTGGAAATGTTAAGGAAAAAATACTAGATTTCCGGATTCTTCAACTAATTTCTTCTACGAAATCATTATTTCTTTTATTGTTCTTGGAAGAATGTATTTCATAACATCTCGTATTTATGGTACAAAAAGTTATTGCTCAAATATGGATTTGGAGACAAAGGGGTTCGAACTCTCATGAATGCAACATAGGCAAGATTGTCCTATAGAACTATACTATTTGTCAATTATATTTTCAGATAAGAATTTTTCTCACAGAGTCTTTCAGGTGAGAGTCACAGATGTGGACTAAAATGCAGCTTTTAAGTCTGCAGATGACGGGCGTGGAAGATATATGCAACATATCTGGGGTTTTTCTACATAGTCAAGAAATGGTGAAGTCTTAGATTTCCTAGACAAGTACTTGTAATCTCAGATATAGCCCCAAAAGAGACAAAATATGCACAATAGATTAAGTACTTGATTAGCGACTTCGCCGTTCATCTTTAATTCGCGAGAATATAAAAATCGCGGATGTTGATTACTCGCGCACGGTACGGATTCCGCGGTTCTGGTGTTGAAAATTTATGATTACTGAGCCATTAGCCTTTGATTCAATGTTACAGATCCTATCTTTTCACCTGCATTCGTGTTGAAGTTTAGATACAGGGGTACTATTCTCACTTCCTGGCAATAAATAAAAGAACATTCACGTATTTGTTAACCCTTGTTTCAAGACGAGACAGTGCATCTCGTTAATATCGGTTCGTAACGAGACAATACATTTTCTTTACCTTGGTTCATAAAGGGAGAGAGTATATATAGATATGTCTATGAAAGCATTTGGATATTGCTGTAATGCACCTTATCTAACCCAATATTTGCAAAACTCACAATGCAAGTATTTTGATACTACTAGTATTTAAAACGCAATTGAATTGGAAGTTCAATTGACAGACGACATTTTTGCACTAGATATGAACTGTAGTGATGATAGATATGACAACCGCTTTGATAAATTGATTTATGATAAACCACCATAACAACAATTTAAATAATGAATGGAAGAAAGATAAAATGAATTGGAAAACCTCGATATGTTTGAGAGAGATTAATGTTATAAGTACATTCATAAAAATGTCAGGCTTTGTTAAATAAAGTACACACACGGTGTATTATCAAATATTATATGTTTAAATTTCTTTTATTCATGAATATTCTCAGAAAAAGGATAAAATGACCTACATATAATTGGATGCGGTCATTCATTCATCTGTGTTAATCTTATAAATTGTCATTCATATACATTTGTAAGGTCATAAAAGTAACATAATTAATGTAATTTAGCCCCTACACCGCATGCATTCCATGAAGGTTTTTAATTAGCAGGATTTTCCTTACATATTTTGGTATATACAGAATCATAATGCAAAAAAAAAAATGTTTTTCAATACAAAAAGGTAAACACCCTGTACTCTCCGATGGATGCATGTTTATTTCTGTAATTTACGATGCTAATTTAATTCGCTTTCATAAACTCCACATGTATGATTTAAGATACAGTGATGGATGTTTGTCACAGAGGGATATTCAAATATTCAGTTATGTTCACTTATATTTGCATAGGTGGCCCGTGAAGAAAGTTTTCCATTGAATTCTCCAACATTGGACTATGAATGGATTAAGGCTAGGACATAGAGTGATTGAAGGGCAACTACAAATTTTCTGAAAGTCTTGGCAGAATTCTTTTGGGTTTTTCGGAGATTAAGATATATCAAGTTTCAAGTTTCTTTATTCACTCAAACCAACAATAAGTGGTACATGTACATGAGGTCAAGTACATGTGATACATTCCAATGGGAAAAGAGATACAGGGAAGAGAGACACGGACATAATCATGTTCACATAAGGGCAGGACAGAAAAGAAAGAAACGAGAGAAAAAACAATAGAATATATATATATGAGTTATGGAGAACAGACTAAATCGTATATTTTTGTTATAAACAAACATAGGTTTCTCAATATTTTAATATTTATAGTTGACATTATTTCAGGAAAAAATAACCACATTTGGATTTGTACAATACCTTGAATGTAAAAATTGTTTTCTTATGGCATACAATGATTTGCATTCTAAAATAAAACGAAACTCGTCTGCAATTTGACCTGAATTACAGTGTACAAAATCTTTGATTCAAGGGAATATTTGCCCACCTGCCTGTCTCTACTGGGAGCCGATGATTCGAGGTTTTGAATTTGATAAATGTTTTTTTTTTTTAAGTTTAATAGGTGAATTTTCAAGGTATTTTTCACGACCAAAGTGGGACTTAAAAATTCTATAAATTTGGCCTTTTAATGAATTATTAATATCACTTTCCCATTTTTGAATGAATTGATCACTTAAACGTTGTTTACCAATACTAAGGACCATATTTTTGTCTAAAGAATCTTGCCCGTCCCGTGTATTTGGGACACTACATGAAGACAGGATTTTGTGAACACAATTTATCCAGGAATTGCTAATACCTTTTTCAGAATGTTGCAGACGTAAAAAAAAAAAATTATACAATACACGATAATTTTGTTTTCTGTACAAGTCAGTAGATTAGTCCGTAAAGGAATCATTCTCGTAAAAACATTTAAATATAATATAAAACGCCCAGTTTTGCCACATACCATATAGGAGGGTGAACTACTCTTTAAATGAAATATATGTTTCAAAATTTTTTAATGTATACGTTCAATGATATCAAGATTTTCATAACCCCAAATTTCACAACCATATGTCAAAACTGGAACAACGATTCTATCAAAAAGATCAAACTGAGATTCTACATGTAGATAGGTAAATCTGATTGTCTTATCTTATTCAGAACACCGTACATCGCTTTTTGTGCTTGTTCATATAAATATGTTTTTGCTTTACAGAAAAAGACTAACCGAGAAAATATAATTCCTAGATACTTAAATTCTTTTACAGTTTCTATAGCATTACCATGGTAAAAGAATGCCTTAGTCGCCATTCGACTTTTTGAAAAAATCAAAATCTTAGTTTTGTGAACATTTACATTCAGTTTCCATCGCGAACAATACAAATTAAAACTATTTAAAGCATATTGTAAATCTACATCTGTTTCAGCCATAATAACAGTATCGCCAGCATATAACAAAATAAAAAGTTTCAGATATACAATGTACATATAATTCATCTTGAAGTATACCTGTTACACTTTGCAAACCAACAATGTTTTTATCCAGCAAAATATCAAATATAGGCATTCGTGTTTTTTGTAAATAGGTGTAAGATAAAACTACCAACACTTATCATGGAATACTGTGTGTAGACAAACACATATGATCCATATTTTACGTTTCCAATGGTTTTACCTTCGACATCTTGACCAGTCCAAATGATAACCATTTCCTCATGAATGTGAACAATGTGTGTATGCATCTGGATAGATATACTTAACAGAGTACGACTATTTCAACGGCTGGAATATTCTGACATGAATCCCCCCCCCCCCAAAAAAAAAATCTCTATGAAGATTCGATTGTGTCTCCATTGAAGATTATCCAACTTAAAGCTAATACAACAAAACCATTCTTCGCAAATGTGGTGGTTGTCCGAATCAAACATAAACATAGATAATTAAAGTAAGGCCACACCAATTTGTAAAATAGTTCTTCGGATTTTCAAACAAAAAAAGTGAGGCGAGAGGGCGAAATTATTTTACAAATATTATTTTTTGTTTTGGAGGTAAAAATTACGAGGCGAGAGAATACAAGAAATATAAATAATTTTAATTGAATCAAGTGTGATTTTAAAAAGCGAGCGCTCAAAAATAAAGATCTAAAATCACCATAATATCATTTGTTTACCACATGAACTTAACATTTTTCAGTTTGTTGATATAGTTTACTTTTAATTTTTCAACATATAGTTTACAAGAATTAAGAAGTATTTCAAAGACTTTATTTTCTTCATACCTAACACATGTACTTTGCAACATTAACTGATAAGGTCTTTTTAAAGAATGTTATTCTTGTTTCATTTCTATAAACTATCGATTCAGTTCTATGCATATTGCTAGGTACATGTCCAATTTTGAAATCTCCAATGTACCACTTGTAGCATTTTCTTGAATTTTAATCCCGTGGGGATCCGAGTTAGAATAGGTCCTCAGTACCCCCTTGCTTGTCGTAGAAGGCGACTAAATGGGGCGGTCCTTCGGATGAGACCGCAAAAACCGAGGTACCGTGTCACAGCAGGTGTCGCACGATAAAGATCCCTCCCTGTTCAATGGCCATAAGCGCCGAGCATAGGCCTAAATTTTGCAGCCCTCCACCGGCAGTGGTGACGTCTCCATATGAGTGAAATATTCTTGAGAGGGACATTAAACAGTATTCAATCAATCTTGAATTTTAATAGAACACACAGAATTAATAATCACCAAAAACCTTTCGTGAATTTGTTGTTAACTGTCGGTCCTATTTATAATAGGTCCTCAGTACCCCTTGCTTGTCGTAAGAGGCGAATAAATGGGGCTGTCCTTCGGATGAGACCGCAAAAGCTGTCGGAGACCTGTGTAACAGCAAGTGTGGCACGATAAAGATCTCTCTCTGCTCAATGGATATAAGCGCTGAGCATAGGCCTAATCTTTGTAACCATTCACTGCCAATGGTAAAGTCTTCATGTGAGTGAAATATTCACCAGAGAGACTTTAAACAATATATAATTAATCAATCGTACGCTGTCGATGTTCTCTAAATAGTGGCATCAAATAGCGCATTAAAATTTTCATCGGCTTCCAGTTCGATTGCAGTATAATGAACAACTTCCAATCCGGTGTTATGAAGTATCGTACATATTAAGATAGACATCATGAATAACTTAAAACTCCGTATCACACTGTTAGGAAATTTCTCGAGAGCCCGCGATTCTGTCATTTGTCATCTATATGTATCAAGGTCGTTTGTGCACTTGTTGTAAAAAGTCAAAAATATTTTACGCAGATATTTTTTATAATATTATAATTTGGATTTATTACAAATAGAAGCGGCGAATCCGACGAACTAGATTACAAATTGGCATGGCCTTACGCAGATATTTTTGGTCACGCGGGCGGGTATTATTTTTTTTATAATATTATAATTTGGATTTATTACAAATAGAAGCGGCGAATCCGACGAACTAGATTACAAATTGGCATGGCCTAAGGAATGGATACAATCACGAACAACTCAATTTGACACTTAACCTGAACGTAGATCATATTGTCATTAACAATCTTAATAATTAAAAAAAAAAAAGCATGCACAAGTTAATCGTAATTTTGAGATATGTTGATATACACCAGGAGATTCGGGTGAACCTGCCTACCGACCGTGTACTTTTCTGACCTTTCTGACCTTTAAATGTCGCATGTCCTTTTATTTGTCCATTTGAACTCGATGAACGTTCTACATAGAGGTGAAAGCCACGGGTCTTTCGGAAATACAGAAGTCACGTAACACGGTGGGCGTTGTCACGATAAAGTACATGTCTATATGTACCATCTCTCGTACGACCTTGAATGTCACGCGTAAACCAAAATTAGTGGTCGCCTTAGTAAAAAAAAAAAAAATTCTCGCTTGGAACGGAAAACAATATACAAACAGATAACAAAATACTACAAACTGATATATTTATTTTTACAAGAATTTGCGTGGAATTTCCTGACCCTACCTTATCAACCTTAAGCACTTGAGGTGCCTCTATATATAGAAACAAACTATCACAGCCAGCTCTAAATAAAGTCCTCATCGATCTATAACTGGATACGTATTTAGCACTAACCACCAGTGAGTGTTTACCATTCAGTCCAAAGCAAACAATTTCTACATAGTACTATTCAGGCTTAGACTTACCAGTAGTACTAAGTTTTAAGGCGTCCTGGACCGAACGTCATTGATCATTTGGCTGTTTGGTATATGGAGCGTCAAATTTTAAAATATAAACTCAAATAATTGAAAATATCTTTAATTCTTTGATGATATCATCATATTCATTTGATGCGCGTAACAATTCAATCAAAGCTCTCTTCAAATAATTAATGATATCTTCAATTCTGAATTATTTCGCGCATTATTCTGCCGAATTGATGAGCGCTCTCATTGATTTGGTGCTCTCTTCAAACGAATTGATTTTTCGCGCTTCAATTAATGTTCGCAATAACTGAATTATTGCTCTCTTCAATTAAATCAATTATATTATTAATTTGATTGAAGAGAACAATAATTCTTTTAAAGAGAGCAACTACATAATTAGGGTTATCTTCAATCCAATATACATGTACCCATAATCAAATCAATGATCTCTTTAAAAGAATTGATGCGCACATTAATTTCTCATGCAAAAGCGTTGTAAACCATTAAAGATATCTTCAAATGAATTAAAGAGTTCATCAAATCATGTTTTTATACCGAGCTCATTCATTTCATTCATTCGCTCAAACCATTCACAATGGTACATGAGGTACAAAACTTTGATTTTGTAATTATATAAACAAAATTCCCAAGGGTACAAATATATAAATAATACATGCATATATATGTTCATTAGCACAAAATAGAGGCGGGGCATAATGCAAACAAAGAGATTCAGACATTTAATCAATATACATGTTAGGGAGCTCAAAATGCACTTTTGCGAGCATTAATTCCATCACATTGATGCGCGCATTAATTGATGAGAGCAATAACTGAATTGATGCGCGCATCAGCTCAATCATTGCTCTCATCAATTAAATTAATGCGCGTTTCAAATCAATTATTGCTTTCTTCAAAGTGAATTAATGCGTGCATCAAATCAATTATTGCCCTCGTTGTTTGAATGGATGATTTATTTTTATTGTTGTGTTTTTGTTTGGGGGATCAATTTTTATTCAATGGATAAATTCAGTCTTTCACTGTTGAAAATGTAATAAAATATTTTACCGCCCATTATGTATCTATATATTCTATTTGTAACATGTAATATTCATTCGATCTTATTTCCTCTCTGCAGAGAATTTACAAAATTATGTGTTATTTTATTACGTTACATACAAAACATCAAAATGCATAAATGATTGTTACAAACTATAAAATATGTTTTTTAAAATTAAAAAAAAAAGTACACTTTAATACATATACACGCAGGTTACATAAAAAATATGCTTTAAAAAACGAGAAGCTTCACAGAGAAATTTTGCACATAGACAAATAAACTCTCTTTGCTCGTGTTTTCTGTTTTGTGATTTATTCTAAATTCCACATAGCGGAGTTGAATATAAATCTTAGTCACTTAAATGATTTAATTCTGCATACATATTGAATGAGAAAGATTTCAAAGCTTTTATGCACCAGACTTAGATTAAAGGTTTTTACCTTTTTTTGAATGATTTAAACAAACTTTGTATACGCACTTATATCATAAAGGAATATTGATTGTTTTACGTCCCGTCGAGAATTTTTCATTCATATGGAGACGTCAGACTCACTAACTGTAGATGAAGTACCACAAATTTAGACCTATGCTTAGCGAGCAGTGGGGACTCTTTAATGTGCCAACGCCAGTCACAGGGGACCTTCCGTTTACCATATAAGAGTATCCACCAATTAATAGTAATTTCGTACACAATTGATATAATTGCATGTGGTCACTACGGGGCTTGAACTCACGACATCCCGGTAAAAAGCGAACGTTCTACCACTGAGTTACCGCGACAGGTATATACAATGGGGAATATGTGTGATAATCTTTGTTATCTTGGCTCATGTAGATTAGAAATTGTGAAAATATTTGACTTACTTATACACATGACGGAATACACGAAACTCTCTCTCTCTCTCTTTCTTTCTCCCCTCTCTCTCTCTCTCCCTTACGCAGGACGTCAGGGGTCATGTTGTAGAATACCTCATAGATATCAAATAAAGCATATATAACTTTAATTTCCGTAGCAGAAAAAGGGAAATTGTGTAGATCTATAGAGGTTTTAGTACATACAAAGCCGTTATAGAAAAATTACTTCATTTTATAAGTTACACGGAAACACAAAATATTTTACCTACACTGGCGCTCCTATAGGAATACCTAACCTCAAGCTTCTCTAACCGCAATTAACTGCTCTCAAGTTTTTATTTCCATATGGATCTAGTACTCATGAAAATTATCTCACCAACACAGAAATAGAGTTAAACAATACTTAAATAGAATAAACCGATAAGAATTAAATATGGACTCCGCTTTTTACGATAACCGTTATAGTGGAGAAATACGGGAGTGTTTTCATCGTTGATTTTGAGGGCATTTAATCGAAAGAACGTATTTTTTTTTCGAAATATAATTTGCTTAAGGACTTTTAGTTAAACGACAAAACATATCTATTTTATTATTTTTGAATTACTAATTGACTTTCAATAATGTCCGAATTTCCTAAGTTCTTCAAAAGTGCCAGGCTGGTATTTTTATTGGAGTGGACACAATTTCATATATTCATGAATATACCTCCATCTTGATGCAACTTGTACCATTAACCATCGTTTTAAAAGTTCTCGAGAGATTTTTAGACCGAATTATTCCGAGAGAAAAATTGGCATTAAGAAAGTCATTTTAGATCACCGTCATTTTCTCAGTCCCTATATTATTTGTATAGCACTGGAAAGTTGTAATATCATTTATGCCACTTGAAAAGTAACCAAAAACAAAAACAAAAACAAAAGAATTTGTTAGCAGAAATTTCAATAAAAGAAATTCAATTATCTTTAAATAAATTTTTTAAGTGTAAACTTAGAATTCCAAGGAAAATGCTATTTTGCGTAAACACCTGGGGAATCACGACATGCAGTTTTATATGTTTCTATAATGTGTAAAATTACGGGGGGGGGGGGGGGGGGGGGGGGGTAATGAATGAAAGTTGTCTTGACGTTTATGAGTGTGGCTTTTTAAAAATTATCTACAAATCCAGACCAAACCACTAATAATTTTATTGAAAAGTATTTGTCAGAAATTAGAATTCATTTTGTAAATAAATCAGAAAACACTGTATAACGATACGATTTACCAATTTTCTTTGAATACGAAAATGGAAATACTATAAAATACAGCTAGTGATTGCTATTCTACTTACTAGTATTTTCTGTCTCATTCTGTACTGACTGTTGTTGTGTTATTCTGTACAGACTGTTGTTGTATAGTTCTGTACTGACTGTTGTAGTGCTGTTCTGTACTGACTGTTGTTGTCTTGTTCTATACTGACTGTTGTAGTGTTGTTCTATACTGACTGTTGTTGTGTTGTTCTGTACTAACTGTTGTTGTCTCGTTCTGTACTGACTGTTGTAGTCTTGTTCTATACTGACTGTTGTAGTCTTGTTCTGTACTGACTGTTGTTGTCTTGCTCTGTACTGACTGTTGTTGTCTTGTTCTGTACTGACTGTTGTTGTGTTGTTCTGTGCTGACTGTTGTTGTGTTGTTCTGTACAGACTGTTGTTGTGTTATTCTGTACAGACTGTTGTTGTGTTGTTCTGTACTGACTGTTGTAGTCTTGTTCTGTACTGACTGTTGTTGTCTTGTTCTGTACAGACTGTTGTTGTGTTGTTCTGTAATGACTGTTGTTGTCTTGTTCTGTACTGACTGTTGTTGTGTTATTCTGTACAGACTGTTGTTGTGTTATTCTGTACTGACTGTTGTTGTCGTGTTCTATACTGACTGTTGTTGTCGTGTTCTATACTGACTGTTGTTGTCTTGTTCTGTACTGACTGTTGTTGTCTTGTTCTGTACTGACTGTTGTTGTCTTGTTCTGTACTGACTGTTGTTGTGTTGTTCTGTACAGACTGTTGTTGTCTCGTTCTGTACTGACTGTTGTTGTCGTGTTCTATACTGACTGTTGTTGTCTTGTTCTGTACTGACTGTTGTTGTCTTGTTCTGTACTGACTGTTGTTGTCTTGTTCTGTACTGACTGTTGTTGTCTTGTTCTGTACTGACTGTTGTTGTGTTGTTCTGTACTGACTGTTGTTGTGTTGTTCTGTACTGACTGTTGTAGTCTTGTTCTGTACAGACTGTTGTTGTGTTGTTCTGTACAGACTGTTGTTGTGTTATTCTGTACTGACTGTTGTTGTGTTGTTCTGTACTGACTGTTGTAGTCTTGTTCTGTACAGACTGTTGTTGTGTTGTTCTGTACAGACTGTTGTTGTCTTGTTCTGTACTGACTGTTGTAGTCTTGTTCTGTACTAACTGTTGTTGTGTTGTTCTGTACTGACTGTTGTTGTGTTGTTCTGTACTGACTGTTGTAGTCTTGTTCTATACTGACTGTTGTAGTGTTGTTCTGTACAGACTGTTGTTGTCTTGTTCTGTACTGACTGCTGTAGTGTTGTTCTGTAATGACTGTTGTTGTGTTGTTCTGTACTGACTGTTGTTGTGTTGTTCTGTACTGACTGTTGTAGTGTTGTTCTGTACTGACTGTTGTTGTGTTGTTCTGTACTGACTGTTGTTGTGTTATTCTGTACTGACTGTTGTTGTGTTGTTCTGTACTGACTGTTGTAGTGTTGTTCTGTACAGACTGTTGTTGTGTTGTTCTGTACAGACTGTTGTTGTGTTGTTCTGTACTGACTGTTGTTGTGTTGTTCGGTACTAACTGTTGTTGTCTTGTTCTGTACTGACTGTTGTAGTCTTGTTCTGTACTAACTGTTGTTGTGTTGTTCTGTAATGACTGTTGTTGTCTTGTTCTGTACTGACTGTTGTTGTCTTGTTCTGTAATGACTGTTATTGTTCTGTTCTGTTCTGATTGTTGTTGTGTTGTTCTGTACTGACTGTTCTTGTGTTTTTCTGTACTGACTGTTGTTGTGTTGTTCTGTACTGACTGTTGTTGTCTTGTTCTGTAATTACTGTTATTGTTTTGTTCTGTACTGATTGTTGTTGTCTTGTTCTGTAATGACTGTTGTTGTCTTGTTCTGTACTGACTGTTGTTGTGTTGTTCTGTACTAACTGTTGTTGTGTTGTTCTGTACTAAATGTTGTTGTGTTGTTCTGTACTGACTGTTGTTGTGTTGTTCTGTACTGAGTGTTGTTGTGTTGTTCTGTACAGACTGTTGTAGTCTTGTTCTGTAATGACTGTTGTTGTGTTGTTCTGTACTGACTGTTGTTGTCTTGTTCTGCAATGACTGTTATTGTTTTGTTCTGTACTGATTGTTGTAGTCTTGTTCTGTACTGACTGTTGTGTTGTTCTGTACTGACTGTTGTAGTCTTGCTCTGTACTGACTGTTGTTGTCTTGTTCTGTACTGACTGTTGTTGTTTTGTTCTGTACTGACTATTGTTGTCTCGTTCTGTACTGACTGTTGTTGTGTTGTTCTATACTGACTGTTGTTGTATTGTTCTGTACTGACTGTTGTTGTGTTGTTCTATACTGACTGTTGTTGTGTTGTTCTGTACTGAGTGTTGTTGTGTTGTTCTGTACAGACTGTTGTTGTGTTTTGTTCTGTACTGACTATTGTTGTCTCGTTCTGTACTGACTGTTGTTGTGTTGTTCTATACTAACTGTTGTTGTGTTGTTCTGTACTGACTGTTGTTGTGTTGTTCTATACTGACTGTTGTTGTGTTGTTCTGTACTGAGTGTTGTTGTGTTGTTCTGTACAGACTGTTGTTGTGTTGTTCTATACTGACTGTTGTTGTCTCGTTCTGTACTGACTGTTGTAGTGTTGTTCTGTACTAACTGTTGTTGTGTTGTTCTGTA
>NC_079170.1:22306597-22316597 GCF_947568905.1 Ostrea edulis | reverse complement strand
CCTATATTTCAATGCAAGTTCCCATCATTTCTTAACAATCATGGAAATCAAAATCGTACAACTCACTAGACTCAGTCTGACCGCAATGAACTACTGGTACTTTCACGCCACAGAAGTACATGTATGGGAGAAATGATTGTAGTCAAATGGAAAAGATATATCTTTAGCTTTAAGAGATATCTCTGATTAAAGAGACATCTCTTTCCAAAAATCTGTACTAGATATCTTTTTTATAAGCCCGTCAAAGACAAGACGTATCATGGTATGGCATCGTCCGTCTGTCCGGACCTTGTAGGCAAAATGAACGTTAATCTCCAGAATCTTAAAACTTGTTGCATCTGATCACTATGTTGAGAGGAAGATGTCTATTGTTTTTTCAAGGTCAAAGTTCAATGTGGAAGTATTAGTTAATAGGAAAACCTTGTAGACAGAACACAGATCGAACTTTTGGGGCAAGGACCGTCACACTTTGTACACATACTCCTCATGCCAAGTGGAGGAAGACTTGTTCAAGGTCAAAGTTGTAGTATCACTTAGTAAGAAAACCTTGTAGGCAGGATGCAGACCGAACCATTGCATTGGGGCTAAGACCTTCAAACTTTGTACACATACACCTTATGCCAAGCGGAGGATGTCCATTGTTTCTCAAGGTCAAAGTATCACCTAGTAGAAAACCTTGTTTTTGTTACAGATTTTGACCTGAAATTTAGTCAATCTTCCTCTGGGAGAAATAAAAGTTCAGATTGCATTTCAACTGGATTGGTACACCATGACCTACTTAAGGGGTAAAAGTAGGTCAAGTTTTCCAGATTTTTTTCGTTGTGAATACAGGTATTGCGCTTACATTTTGTCACAATCTCCTACTCACAGAAATATGTGCCTGGAGGTTGTAAAACTTTTACCGTACTCATACTCAAACTCAGTCAAGTTGGTTTTGAGTCCAACTCTGAGCAAGCTCCAAGGCATACTCGAAAAATCTTAAGAATGTACTCCATTTGAGTATGAGAAAGATTTTATAAAAGTTTTATAACCCTCACTTTTGAGTATGAGTACGATTTAGAGCACGGAGTTCGAGTTTGAGTATGAAAACGTGCTCAAGAAAGTTTTATAACCTCCAGGCCAGTTCACATTTCAGAGGGATTGGTGCACCATGACCTACATTAAGGCTTTTCTATTCAGAATGTGTACTTTAATTCAGACTGCATAAGCCGGGTCCAACTGGCGTGTGTTGTGACGTTTGCAGTACTTTTATAGGGGCCTCCGTGGCCGAGTGGTTAAAGCATTTCGCTCAAAATCACACGGTATCTCACCTCTGTCGGGTTCGAATCCCGCTCGCGCCGGTAAGTGAGAAAGTTTCCCAGTTTACTTTCGGAAGGTCGGTGGTCTCTTCCCAGGTACATTGTATCTGGGTTCTCTCTTCCACCAACAAAAACTGGGCGCCACTATATAACTGAAAAATTGTTGAATGTGGAGAAAAACATTAAAACAGTCTAGGTAATAGTATAGAGAGATATCCATTTAGCATTAAGATATATCTTTTTAGTGCCGTGGGGATCCAGGTTAGAATAGGTCCTCAATACCCCTTGCTTGTCGTAAGAGGCGACTAAATGGGGTGGTCCTTCGGACTAGAACGCAAAAAATCGAGGCCCCGTGTCACAGCAGGTGTGGCACGATAAAGATCCCTCCCTGCTCTAAGACCGTAAGCCCCGAGCATTGGCCTAAATTGTGCAGCCCTTCACCGGCAATTATGGTTACGTCTCCATATGAGTGAAAGATTCTCGAGAGGGACGTCAAACAATATACAATTAATCAGTCATATATCTTTTTTCGTGTGAAATATCATGGGGGCGGAGTGGACCGAAAACCCTTGGCTAGCAAAGATGACACGGGTTGGACCCTAATTAATCTTCTGATAATTTGATAAAAATAATTTGATGTTAGCCATAGTCTGACTGTTCAAAGTTTTACTTCTTCTTTACCACCAATATATAGATGACCAAATCTGTTGACAGATCCTCTGTGTAAGAGCTTTAGATTGTTGGTGCTTTACGTAGCCTTTTGACTATCCCTTTAAATAAGATTTTTACCCCTATATATTATATTGTATATCTACATGTAAAACATTTCAATATGTCTGAACACGTTCATGGATAATGTTGAAGGAGCAACACTAAAAGGGATACAGTGTTTAATTCAATCAAAATATCGAATTAAATGTATAAATAAAAATATTTTAATAATGTAGCCTTTTGATTCGGTACAAACTAGAGATATCGACCTAAAAAAAAAAGTATATCGAACTTATGCTCTGTCAATATATCGTATGTTGTTCTACGTACTATTCGAGAATTTTCATTCAGGTTTTAAAAAACGTCACCAGCTGTAAGGAAAGCACCAAACTTTTGATCTATGCATGGCGCTGAAGGCCGTGCGAGTGAGCAATCTTTGTCGTGCCAAAGCCTACCATGATTAGGGACCGCCGTTTTCAATGTCACATGGGAAAACCCTAGACTTTCATTTCTAATGCCGGACGCTTAGCAAAGGAACAGTCACTACTGTGTTAAACGTCTAAGGTTATAGGCGGCACAGTCACTGTCTATGTTAAACGTCTAAGGTTAGAGGCGACACAGTCACTGTCTATGTTAAACGTCTAAGGTTAGAGGCGGCGCAGTCACTGTCTATGTTAAACGTCTAAGATTAGAGGCGACGCAGTCACTGTCTATGTTAAACGTCTAAGGTTAGAGGCGACACAGTCACTGTCTATGTTAAACGTCTAAGATTAGAGGCGACGCAGTCACTGTCTATGTTAAACGTCTAAGGTTAGAGGCGGCGCAGTCACTGTCTATGTTAAACGTCTAAGATTAGAGGCGATGCAGTCACTGTCTATGTTAAACGTCTAAGATTAGTGGCGACGCAGTCACTGTCTATGTTAAACGTCTAAGGTTAGAGGCGATGCAGTCACTGTCTATGTTAAACGTCTAAGGTTAGAGGCGACGCAGTCACTGTCTATGTTAAACGTCTAAGATTAGAGGCGACGCAGTCACTGTCTATGTTAAACGTCTAAGGTTAGAGGCGATGCAGTCACTATGTTAAACGTCTAAGATTAGAGGCGACGCAGTCACTGTCTATGTTAAACGTCTAAGATTAGAGGCGACGCAGTCACTGTCTATGTTAAACGTCTAAGATTAGAGGCGACGCAGTCACTGTCTATGTTAAACGTCTAAGATTAGAGGCGACGCAGTCACTGTCTATCTTAAACGTCTAAGGTTAGAGGCGACGCAGTCACTGTCTATGTTAAACGTCTAAGGTTATAGGCAACGCAGTCACTGTCTATGTTGTAATTGTAATTAAAAGATTTATATAGCGCCCTATCAATATTTGTTCTCTAAAGAACTAACAAATGTGAGAGAAAAGATAATATAAAATCGATGTGCACATACATGTGAATAAAATATTCACATTGTCAGAATTAAAATGCATAATTATTATTATTATTATACATTGTATAACGCCTAATGTAATGATATAATCACCCTAATAACATATAAAAAAAACCTTAGGAATAATCAAATACAAAGAAAGAACTAAGTATAATAACAAACTACAGTTCAAATAGCAACTGAAGGGTGTTTTGTTTTAACGTCTAAGGTTAGAGGCGGCGCCGTGATCGAGAATCTAACCCCCTGTATGACAGTTTACTGTGTATATCAAGAATGTTTAAAAACAATTTACACGAAAAGGGAAGCAACTTGCACTTTCAGTTGATAATATATTGTTCCGCTATCCATGCAAAAAAATTTTTTAAAAAAAATGTTTGATTTTATAATCATGTAATGGGCCTGTAAAGAAGAAAAGGGCAAGTAAGTTTGAAAATGTTGGATATTTATTGCAAAAATACAGGTTTTTTGGTTTTTTTGGTTTTTTTTTTACATATTACATAGAACTTGTAAATGAGCTCAATCCTTGATCCAAAAATATAGTGAGCACCGTTGCATGTATCAATGATATGCATATGGCACATCTAAAGACATTCTTCTAGTATTGCTGAAACTTCCACTTCCAGGTACATGTATCTACCTTGAATCGTTTTCGAGAAAACCAATGAAAAAGCAGACCAGAATAGTTCAAATATCGCAACCGGAAGTGACGTCACAAAAACCTCATAAAGTTAAAAGAGCTGCATGTACACATATTCCAGATGTCGAGCTTACAAATAGTAAAAAAGAAACAGAAATACTGAAATAGTGGAATCATATCTAGATTATAGGCACATATGTATAGTATTTTAATCAGCTTTCTGTTCTAGTTTCTTCGTCTGCTGGTTCAAACATTTGACACTTTAGGAATTATTTGGTCCTATCTAGTTTTTAACACTAGTTTCTTTGTGAGTTGGTCGACACACACAGGAATCCGAGGTTCTATATTCCACGGTTTGTTCCATTCGTCTGATTTGTAATGACCGGTTTCATCATCGATGAACTCCATCAATGAATTATTAATGTTAAGTATTAGGTCGGTCCATTCGAACTCTTCTGCTCTATCAATGAGAGCCTTGACCTCCTTGTAAAGAGTGTATACGAACTGACACGCAGAGTTACCATTCTCGTCTCCAACATGGTCGATAATATTTTTAAGGGATTCCTTTGTCTCTTTCTTCATTTTATCTGTATAACCGCCTGTAATAACAAATTGTATTATTTAAAGATCTGATGAAAGTGTAAACCATTAAAAACATCAGTTTACGCAAGCAAGCGGTAAATGTAGTGCGGCAGAAACCCGAAAGTCCCAGTAGCTATTTTTTGCATTATTTTTCTCTTAATAGTACATAGATAGAATGGCATCAAACTTTTTGTGATAACTGTTTATGACCTATTAAACAAGAATCATAATATTTTCATGGAGTTTTATTACAAAGGTAATGAACCAGGGTTTTCAGCTACCAAAGTACAGAAAATCTAGTACATCTTATAAATGCCAAAACCTGAACATGGTCGCTGATCGTGCGATCTACCGAAAGCCCGCGTTTTAGCAACAACAAAAAAAAAAGAAAAAAAAAAAAGAAAAAATTAAATCAGACTGAATTCTAGACCTCTAGGATAATTGAAATAAATCGCACTTGCATATATGGTGCATTTATACACGCAATTCAATGTGTCATCCTACATATTATCTGCAATTATACATGTGTAGTACATGCACTTGGCCAGGCAGAGTCACTTTAAGAAAAGAAAAAGTTCAACAAATAGCTATCATGATGTATAATATGTATTAAAGACATCACATGAATTATCTAGTTGCATCATACATTTGTTTATAATTAAATGTTTAAATTGTATAGTATATTCCTTTGAAGCCAGGCATTTTCAACAAAAATACAATTAATTTTACATGAAAATAATAATACAAATAATTATCTATTACCATAACTTTTAAAGTCTACACAACAACCATCAAAGTGTTTGGAACTTTGTGAGGTGCACTAGCTTTGACCGTGTTTGGGTTCAGACATTTATAAAACGTACTAGATTTCAAGCTCCGGTCAGCTCAGTTTATTCTGTCACACTACAACTCCAATATCATTATTCCTAAGGGGGGGGGGGGGGGGGGGGGGGGGGGGGGGGGTTGGGGGGTTGGGGGGGGGGTTAGTCCTGGGGAATTGACACTGTACAGAGTTTGACTAGATTTACTGCTTTTTTGGAAGGTGAAAACTTTGGTTCAGTAGATCTGTAAAAGAATCTCAGAAAAAAGTTTATATCTTTATGTACCTTGGTCACAAACAATAACTTCAGCAAATTGTGTTATTACATGCAGCATTAAGAAAAAAATCTCAAAAAAATTGCTTTCCTGGACTTTCAGGTGTCGGCTTTCAGCAATACTACATTTACCGCTTACCTACGCGTGCATTATAAACAGCATGATTGTGTGAACTGTCTCAGCTTACTTTATGTCATGTAAAAATGAGTAGAAAATACTAGCTTTTTATTCCCTTTGATTTAATTCTTAAGCCACATTCAACACATGTGTAATTTTATGGATGATTATAAACAAGAGGCCCAAGGGCCACATCGCTCACCTCAGTCACCTTGGCTCATATTTAAAGATTGTCCCTATATATTTGTATGCAAACTTTGATCCCCTATAGTGGCCACATCCAACCACCGGGGGCCATGAATTTAACAAACTTGAATCTGCATTATGACAGGAAGCTTTTATGTAAATATCAGCTTTTCTGGCTCAGTGGTTCTTGAAAAGAAGATTTTTAAAGATTTTTCCTACATATTTGTATGTAAAATTTTGATCCCCTATTGTGGCCCCTGGCATCCAACCCCCGGGGGCCATGATTTGAACAAACTTAAATCTGCATTATGTCAGGAAGCTTTCATGTAAATTTCAGTTTTTCTGGCCCAGTAGTTCTTGAGAAGAAGATTTTTAAAGATTTATCCTATATATTAGTTTGTAAAACTATGATCCCCTATTGTGACCCCATCATACCCCCACGGGCCATGATTTTAACAAATTTGAATATGCATTATGTAAGGAAGCTTTGATGTAAATCTCAGCTTTTCTGGCTCAGTGGTTCTTGAGAAGAAGATTTTTCCTATATATTTGCATGTAAAACTTTGATCCCCTATTGTGGCCCCATACCAACCCCGGGGGCCATGATTTGAACAAACTTGAATCTGCATTATGTCAGGAAGCTTTCATGTAAATATCAGCTTTTCTGGCTTAGTGGTTCTTGAGAAGAAGATTTTTAAAGATTTATCCTATATATTAGTTTGTAAAACTTTGATCCCCTATTGTGGCCCCATCCAACCCCCGGAGGCCATGATTTGAACAAATTTGATTCTGCACTATGTCAGGAAGCTTTCAAGTAAATTTCAGCTTTTCTGGCCCAGTGGTTCTTAAGAAGAAGATTTTTAAATGACCCCACCCCATTTTTGCACTTTTGTGATTATCTCCCCTTTGAAAGGGACATGACCCTTCATTTGAACAAACTTGAAAGCCCTTCACCCAAGGATGCTTTGTGGCAAGTTTGGTTGAAATTGGCCCAGCGGTTCTTGACAAGAAGTCGAAAATGTGAAAAGTTTACGACGATGAGGCAGACAGCTGACAACGGACAAATTTTTATCAGAAAAGCTCACTTGAAGGCTCAGGTGAGCTAAAAATTGAAAATTTTATATATTTTTTATGAGCAGGTCAATGGCGCAATTTAACTTTTATACCATGAAATGATCAAATTGAGTTTTACAAGTAAAATGAAATCACTTAAGGAATGAAAGCAATTTTCACTCATTCTACACAATACAGTAAATTGCAACAAATTATGCCTTATAAACTGCAAAGCGATTTATAAACGAGCACAAACTGTCCCCTGCTTGCTTTATATTGGATAAAACAAAGAGAAATTACTTTCATTCCTTATGATTTAATTATTAAAAACACACTCATTATAGTTTGAATAATAATTATACAGACACACAGCAATATTACAAAAGCAACAAAATGGATACAGAGCGAGCTATGAATTGTGATGTCACTCCCATGGTGTCATATGACACTTTAAGGTCAATGAACCAAAGAAATTGCAGTTTACAAGTGATAACAAATTATCTAAGGAATAAATTAAAATAATTGCTATTCACTTTATACAAGAGATGGAGCAATTTACTCTTCATTAATCACGAAGTTGTTAATTAAAAGCATATTTAAATTGTCCCAACTTACTTTATATCTTATAAAATGGGTAGAATGTGACTTACTTTCTTTTCTTTTAATTTCATTTTTAAGATACATTGGATCTAATTGAACAAAACATTTAATTGTATATGCATTAGGAATTTGTTTCCCTGATGTCATATGGCACCACTTAATGTTAACTTCAAAATACATATAAAGACTGCTGATGAAGTCAAATAAACTGATAAAATTAAAATTGCTATTTACTAGAAAAATCAAATCATAAACATGCAATACTTGCATCTAAGTTTCATGCAGCATATTTTACAAACTACTGAACCTGTCTGGGTGTCCCTCCATTACAAGAATGATAAAGAATCAATGAAAATCTGAACTTAGTGGTCATTATTAAATATATCAAACTAATGATGTTAGAATGCATCAATTCTAGTTTTGCTTTCAGTAAAGACAGACAATTAGTGATGAGTACCTATGATTTATTTTTACCTGACACAAGACAGTGGTAGATGAGAAGGTCAGCCTCTGTCGGGGTTCTGTGGAGCTGGGGGGTCGGTTCTGAAATGTCCCCAAATAAAGATTTGTCCTTTTGCTTCAGGTTGGGGTCACATGTCTGGAAAAATGTATAATAGTGTGATTTAGAGTTAATGAATAAATTTTGTTTTAAATTCATGCCTGACAAAGTATATGCTTTTATATTATTCTATTTTACCTTTGTAAACCCCAGATCCATTTCTATAATTCTCTAACCCTTACCTGTATTTCTGAACACATATCAAGAAGTAATCACCTTAAGGCATATATCAAAGATCTTATAGTATTCTTAGACTTCATTGGTTTTTGTTTTGTGAAGCCGCTTTTGGTTGCATTTATTGTTGTATGGTCATTGGTTTTAACTGCCAACGTTGAATACTCTTTGTCTTGAATTGTGAGAGGAAAGTCTAGATTTTTGCCATCATCGCAAACTACAGGTTATTGTTTCATTCTCTAGGATGAAACAATAACCCGTGGTTTGCGACGATGGATTTTTGCAGACTTTGACCATGCATGATCATTTTGGGCAGATTTTCCTTAATTTTCTGAATCGATGTACATATCCATAATGGATATAAATGTGGAGGCCTTTTCCTGTAGAATGGGCTGTACATACGTAACATATCATACAGTCCCTGAAATGTTCTTCTTTCCCACTTGAACGGTGAATGCACGGTGAGCGAACAGTGAATGAACGCAGAGTGAACGGTGAACGCAATTTGGTGAACGGTGAGCGACCGCAGAGTGCAAAGTGAATGGTGAATGAATGCTGAGCGCACGCTGAACGCAAAATGGTCTATTTACTCGGAATGTTTCGGATTTTTCCCTGGGATTTTACTTATTTCATAATCAAGTAATAAAATACATGTACATGTATATTTCATCAATTAATAAAAAATGAAATAAACCGGACAGCGTATTTTACAGTTCTGGATATATTCAATGTGATATATTTTTGTACAAGTACCGAGTATACATCACATGTATATATTTCATGAAATTATCGCAAATTGTACATTAATACACGCAACAGTCATACACAAACAAAAGTAAATTTCGTATGTACATTGCATATACATGTACCTTTACGTGTACAGATACATTTAATGCATGGGTATGATATATATACAATGCATGTGAAAAGGAAAACACTATAGTCTATATGCGTAGTGACATCCAGAATTTACAGGTGTTCATGTATGGCTTCAAACTTTACAATCTGGATCGTTTGGGATACCTGTAATTAACAAAGACCCCCGAAAGGAGTCAAGATAGATGCAGTAAACAAACAATACGGACGGTATACCCTGTGTCAACACCTCAACACTCCTAACAGTATTAAATATTCCTACTTAAATTTTGCGTCATTCACTTGTCGCAGCTACATCGACCCGAGGAAATAATCCTAGAATTTATGCACATGTAAGTACAAAACTTACTATTTTTATTATTTATGTGACCATAGATTGCAGTCAAATCGTGCAATACTTGTATATATTTGATGTAGATAAAACTGTTTATTGTACTGAACTACCCATAGAATGTTTAAAGGCTAATGCAGAAACGTACAAGATAAACAATTACATCTTTGCATTAAGGACAAATGTTACAAAAGTTTCAATTTGGCAAGAGTACTAAATATCAGTTTATTGACAATGTCTTTCATAAATATAGGCGTAAAAATAGCTACATCAGTTTGACATTCTGACATGTACATACGCTACAATGTACATTATGCAGCATTGTTTGTTTTTATTTTTCAAAGTGGCCT
>NC_079170.1:22299097-22301597 GCF_947568905.1 Ostrea edulis | reverse complement strand
TCACACATGATAGTGACTATCATAGTGAACAGAACGGTTAAGAGTTTAAGATTATTGATAAAATTTCGAACTCCTGTGAATAAATTCGGCTAGATCTATTGCAGAGAGCCTATGTGGTGGAGCATTACCAGACCTTGTAAGCTGGGGTAACTTACGTTTTTCCGTTTCACCTTTGTATCTTTTAACACTTGTTCGATGTTCCAACTTTCGCTTTAATTTTACGGAACTTTGAAGTTTTATTCCCCTCACTAGTCTCAGGGATTTTGGTCCTGTTCAGAACTACCTTACTTCTTAAATGTTAATTATTATATTTTTTAAATATTTCTGGCTAACTGCCATTATACCTACCCGTGTGGTTGACATAAAACCATTAAAAGGTAGAATTTATTTTGATCAACCATTTGAAATTTTCCGGCAAAATATTATCCGTACGTAAATTTTGAAATTTATAAAATTAACGGAATCTTAATCAAAAGGAAGCTTATTGTAATAGTTCTTTGTGATGAAAAATTCGGCATCAATTCTACATTGAAGAACAAAATAACGAAAAGAAGAAGACGATATGGAATATGATACAGAGGAAGATGTTCTGTTTGAGGTAGCGCATTTGTAATTTCTAAAATGTCTTACGACGTGACCGTGTTTGAGGGCGAAGCAAAAAGCATTGGCATTAGTATCTATATCCAAAACAGGACAAAAAAACAACCCGAAGCTAGCACGAGGATAATCTCGGCTGAGATTCGGCTTGGCTGAATATTTGGACTGACGCCTTCACCGAATCTCGGAGCAGTCCTTCATAATTCATGTCTGGAAATTTCCTTTCAGCTTCGGCCGGTTCTAGCAATTAATGTGCACTTAGGTGACACTGCTGTTCGCTTCAAGTAAGTTACTTAATTGACAAATTGATATACATTTTGATGTTATTTTGGTCAATTAACACTTTCTTTTCTGTAAACCCATGCTATTTCATAACTTTGTACATGTACTACCCATACATGCCAACTTTTAAAAATCCCCATGGGGGATTTTGTGCTTGACGACCTTTTCTCAAAGCTCAAAATTCACGACATTTTACCATGAAAATAAATATTTGTCTTTTCAAGTAAAATATAAATCTAATCATTGTACATGTATCATATGCTAACATAACATCAAGTGTGTTTGACCATTAACTTTAACAAACTATATAAAAAAAAAAAACCCACTTTGAAAGATACACAAATATTTTATTAAAATCATGTATTCAAAAAAAAATTCTCTTCAACAACAAGTCACTTACATATTATCAAGTAATACTTAAAGTTGCATCCTTTTACACCATATAAACATTGGCTGGTCTATATATCAAAATTTAAATTAAAGCACATGCATGTAGGTACGACTACAAAGGCGATCTTGCTTGTCTGTAAACATGGCCTGGGCTTTCAAAGTGTGGTGGAACAATCTGCATTGCAACCAGAAAAGGAGTGCTCTTCTCTGCTACGAAGTTTGAGAACAAAATCTTTGCACCCATGACATCTGATATAATTGCCAGGAAAAAAAACCCACATCAAAATATACGTTTTTACTTGTAAATTAAGGCTACTTGCTATTAATATAAAATTCAGTACAGACTTGTGCGAATTACGCATCACAAAGTCTATTGAACACTACACTATATAGACTATATAATACATCGCTATAGATTTGATAGCCTATATTATTAAAGTTGGAGAAAAAAATATTTGACGTACCTTATTGTATATTTTGGATGCTGTCAGTGAGAGGCAAAAATCGGGAATGTCCGATTATTTGGTGGTGACACTATCATTGTTGTCATTCACATTTGTGTAAAGGATATGTCAATTTGAAATCCGTCTTCCCGATTAATTACTATCAAAACATGCTTCGCACTGTCCAATAAGCACCCCGACACAGGCAGACCAGGTAAATTCAACCACCCTCACACCATGCGACATAGGTAACCAGTAATGGCTGACTATTGTCCCGATTTCTGATTGGCCAGTTCAGAAATGACGCGGGATTTCAAATTACAGCTGGAAATGGGGGTTTGTTGTAGTAAAATGAGAGATATTATTAGAAAATCGGGATTTCAGGGTATTTTTGCAATCCCGATCGGAATATCGGGATTTGCCTTTTCAGTTGCTTCAAATCGGGAGAATCCCTCACAAATCGGGAAAGTTGGCAAGTATGACTACCAAAATCAAGCTACATATTAAGAGAAAAATTATATTGACTTACTGAAAGATCTTTAGTGCTAGGATCAAAGATATTGTGCATGTATTATGTAAACTTTTGAAGAAACTCAAACAAATGAAATTCCAACTTTGCACTAATCAAGCTTACCCCCCCCCCCCCCCCCCCCCCCACACACACACACACACTTACTATGAACGTGCAAAAGAACAGAGAACAGAGGGTACCATCCCCCAGGTGTGGCTGCTTTCTGCTGAGATTTTCTAAGTTACAGGACTAACTACTCCAGCATTCTACATGTTCA
>NC_079170.1:22274097-22294097 GCF_947568905.1 Ostrea edulis | reverse complement strand
AGCGTACTTCGACGATTTTATGCATTTATCTAACCCACATGTTAATGATAGAGCATGTGTCATTCAAAACACCATCCCTGGAATTGGGTGTGTTAGTTCATAATTGGCGGTGAACTTTAGCCGTAATGTTGGAAGGATTCACTAATCACCCAGCTGTGGAACCATTTATTGCGACCTGGGTCTACTCGGAAAAGGCGAGCGTGGATTAGCGGTCATTAATTATAATTGATGTAGCCACGTGTGTGAATGTGTGACTTAACGACGCCAGGTATGGTGAGCAGAGCGGAAAATTAACTGCACTTCGAGATAAACCAGGTGAAATTAGGGTATGGGACCTTGAAAATACTTCGACATAAGCGGAGTATTTGAGATTACCGTGTTCGAAATATCAGAAGTTTTTTTAATCATTTATATAGGGAAAACGGCCGGGACCGGCGGTCGACTTCGACTCAAACGGGGTATTCGAGATAAACCATATTCAAGATACAGATATTTTACTGTAATTATATTTAATTACAAGTTGCAGTGTATTATATTAACTACAAAGACATTATGTAATGGGTGTATGATTAATGGGCTGGATTTACCAACCAGTATTTTGGACTGTGATTAGGGCATTGAAAGTTAAGGAAAGCTGTGAGAGAAAATGAAAAACTGGTAACTTTATCTATTCAATAGTCAAGTTTTTACAGAGCTTTATGATAGTTGACAGTTGATTTAAATACTTTTGTTATGTTCCTTGGGCAACAAATATAAACAAAATGTGCACCCCCCTCCAGTTTTGTGAAAAAGAATCTTTACTTTGGAGATGCATGGGTCTGATAACTGTAACTGGTTTAATCAATTTCATGGGCATCAATTTATGATTGTTTTGTTACTTTTTGTGGACGGATATCCTGGTTTTTTTCCTCATTTCAAAATTTTGAAATTCCTTAATCTGTAAATTTTGTTCATGAAGAAATTGTTGATCAATGAATAATCTTTGACTCAAAACATAATGACTTATTTGATTTTCTGCAATTTTAGAAATTGTTTTACAAAACTAACATACTGAGGGAATCCCTGACATGTAATGTTCTAGAAGAGGATGACCGGATTTTCTGAAACATTTCTCAGGACTGAAGTCGGAATCTCTCCAAGGAAAACAGGACCCAGCCCTGAGATCTAAAGTGTGTGTATCAAATCCAATGCCTTATAAACACTGCAAGGTATCACACCAGCAACAACTTCTCTACTCTAGATTGGTTTTAACTTCTCTACTCTAGATTGGTTTTAACTTCTCTACTCTAGATTGGTTTTCCCCTTTATTTATTAACTTCTCTACTCTAGATTGGTTTTCCCCTTTATTTATTAACTTCTCTACTCTAGATTGGTTTTCCCCTTTATTCATTAGAGATAAGGGTACGTAAATATGTAGTTTGGGGAAATACTGGAGGAGGGATATCTGTCATTGAAGAGTTTTTTTTTCTTTCTGTGAGTCTCAATGTTTAAGTTAAATCCAGTTGACGATTCAACCCAGAACAATTAATATTTCAATGCAGAAAAAAGATTAGATTAGAATTGTATGACTGTAAATATACAGGACGAAATAATGGCATTGAATACTTATTTGCTGAATATGTGACCTCCTGTTAGAAAAAAATTGAAGTAGAAAAAAAGCTTGAAATGAGAAGTAGACTAATGACTACACCCAATATCCATCAATAGATCTAGCAGCCAATGAGGATCTCTCTTTAAAGCAAAATAGGAATAGATCTAGCAGCCAATGAGGATCTCTCTTTAAAGCAAAATAGGAATAGATCTAGCAGCCAATGAGGATCTCTCTTTAAAACAAAATAGGAATAGATCTAGCAGCCAATGAGGATCTCTATTTAAAGCAAAATAGGAATAGATCTAGCAGCCAATGAGGATCTCTCTTTAAAGCAAAATAGGAATAGATCTAGCAGCCAATGAGGATCTCTCTTTAAAGCAAAATAGGAATAGATCTAGCAGCCAATGAGGATCTCTCTTTAAAGCAAAGTAGGAATAGACTTCCATTTATTTAGCAATGATACTAAAAATATTATAAATAGTAATTTTGAACAAGTATTGTATTGTATTGTTTATTGGCTCTAAGCCTTACGGCTCATCAGCAACAAGTAATGCTATAATTTCATCGAGGCAGACTTTTTTCACAGAGTCGTGTCCCCTTTCAGATTCCTGATGTTGGGGATTCCCCTGCTGATGGCCTACTTTTATGGGAGGTTGATGTGGCCCAGCTACCCTTGGAAATACAAACAGATAACAGACACCCTGTCAATCCTCACGGCTGTTTATTTCCTGTGGATGATTGGGAGATCCTTGTACTTGGCCTGGTGAAGGTGGACACTAGAGGGCACTGTTCAGGAAGTGACGGAGATGTTGATGTGTGGAGAAGACTTCTTCAAATGGACCGATAAATGTCTGCGACTGATTCAGGAATCAGAGCTGGTAGCCAGAGGGTTTACACTGTAAGAATTGTGTATAAACATAGAGTTAATAGCCACTAGCTAGACTAGGATTAATTCCCCTCGGTCAGAATGTCTCTAAACAGAGCAGGTAGCCAGGGAGTTCCCATTGTAAGCATTGCATGTTGCCTAGTAGTAGATCAAATATATAAAAAAAAAAGTAGAACTGTTAGTCAGGGGACTCCCTTTTGTAAGAATTAGACATTATCTAGATATATATACAGTGTTACCTCGTTATGTCGCCAGCTTTTGTCCCAGCCTATTTTGGCGTTATATCGAGGATGGCATTATTCAGAGTTTAGTCATTTTCGTTCATTGATTTGAAAAAAAATTTGGGGTTGATTATCGTCCTTTTATTGTCGTCCACATATGACAAGATATGTAAATGCATGAAATTGGTTTGCTTTACTCTTAAAACTTTGTTTAAAAGTGCATATCCTGAACTTTTGCATTTGTAAAACACACAGTTTCATTTGTGTCATGGTAGGTTCTACACTGACTGAATAGGTTGAGCGGTTGACACACACATGTAATGACTGCAACTTTTTTCTGGAACACAGAAGTATGACGTCGCACACATAAATACACACAAAAGTCACATGGTACACGAAATTTACAGCAGTTGATAGCAAGTCTCATCGTATAGACATTTGGATAGTGTGCAAACGAACATTAGCGGAAGTTTGCGGCTGATAGTTGTTTCGTTTCTCGGTTGTTCATGCATAGGCAATACTACTGGACAATTTCAGAGGCAATTTTTAATTGAGTATGTTCAAGTTATTATCACAGTTACCTATGATTACCTGTTTTCATGACAAATACTTAATTTAATTTCGCTCTGATTCATCGCAGACCAATTATGTATAATTAGGGCTTCTGATCCCTGGTCGCTGGCATTGTTATCTGGGGATTTAGAAAGGCAATTTGACCTTTTGTACATGAATATGGGTGAAGGATGGCGATAGGCGTGGTTGGCATTATATTGGGGTTTTAGCGTGTATGGAAATCTGTTCTACACATTTCGATGGTGGTATGCGGGTTTGGCAATATAATTAGTGGAAATATACTGAGGTAACGCTGTGTGTGTGTGTATGTATATATATATATATATATAGAGAGAGAGAGAGAGAGAGAGAGAGAGAGAGAGAGAGAGAGAGAGAGAAAGAGAGAGATGTAACAGAGCTGGGAGATAGAAGGTTCCCATTGTAAAAATTACACATTCTCTATTAATAATTCGAAAATCAATCTAAAACCAGAACAACAGGTTCCCTAAGTAAAAATCAGATTTTCTCTTGTGATAACTCGAAATAAAACAGGGCTGATAGCCTAGGGTTCCCTTTGTAAGAATTCCACATTGTCTAGTAATAACACAAATATCCAAAAACAGAACTGATGGCTAGCAGATTCCCTTAGTAAAAATTATTATTGTCTATCATTGTCTAGTAGTAATCAAATATCCAAAAGAGGTTACGAACTTACGCAATCGTAACTACTCGGCTATTTCTGTCACTGCAAATGAACCTCATATGTAGATCAACTTCATCAAAGTCAGTTGCCATGTGTACACAAATGTAACTATGACGTCACAGTCATACGTTACAATATGAAACGCGAACTTTCAATTGCATCTCGAGATATTATACATATTATCTGAGGTATTCTATCACAAGAATTTTCACTTAAAGATGTTTATGTATTATAATGAATAAGATGTGAATGATACCAAAACTGAATTTGTGGTGAAAATCTAAAAAAAAAAAAAAATACACATTACACCGAGATTCAGTTCTGGCCTTCTAACCTCATCCACAGGTGTGCTTCTGGCGAAGAAATGCATCGATTTGATGCAATCCTTGCACCGATCCACATCCAAATCTTCTTACCGGTTGTCTCAATTTCATCCTAGTCCTGTTACCCCCTGCACAATGCAGTGTGCAATATTAGAAATGAGTAGGCCTAATGCATAACAAATTGTAATATCTACCATAGCGCCAAGACGATAACTGTGACATCACAGTCTGTGTTATGACATCATAACATAAATGATTTAGTGGTGGTAAAGACAATGGTTTTATGCTACTAACGGTAAACCTCTGGTTTTTCCCACATTTAAAAATAGTAACTATTCACATCAAGCTCCTTGGTACTCCCAGTGATATGATACAGTAAATAGGTAAAGCCTTTGTGTAAATTATCAAATGGTCTGAATTTTGCTGTTTTATTTTAAGAGTGAGCCACACCAGTCCTTTGAGCCGCCTGGAACAGAACAAACTGCTGAGGCATCAGAGACAGTGTCCACAACTGAGACAGCAGCTGTTTGTCACATGTAGGGACTGCATGATAGCCAGCAAGGACTGGACCGGTCAACTGGTCACACAGTAAGTTATGTGTGGGGACTATGATAGCCAGCAAGGACTGGACCGGTCAACTGGTCACACAGTAAGTTATGTGTGAGGACTGTGATAGCCAGCAAGGACTGGACCGGTCAACTGGTCACACAGTAAGTTATGTGTGGGGACTATGATAGCCAGCAAGGACTGGACCGGTCAACTGGTCACACAGTAAGTTATGTGTGGGGACTGCATGATAGCCAGCAAGGACTGGACCGGTCAACTGGTCACACAGTAAGTTATGTGTAGGGACTGCATGATAGCCAGCAAGGACTGGACCGGTCAACTGGTCACACAGTAAGTTATGTGCGGGGACTATGATAGACAACAAGAACTGGACCGGTCACACATTAAGTTGTGTGTGAGGACAGTATGATCTTCCTGTAACTTTTTGACTGGTAATATGTAACACATCAAGTTATGAATTAACCTTTAGAGGTTGTAACTAGCACCTGTGAATAATTCTGTGAGAGCAAATCTTTTTTTAAATATGACACTAGTTTAGATAGCATCAGATCATGGTCTATATTAAATATGACACTGGTTTAGATAGCATCAGACCATGGTCTATATTAAATATGACACTGGTTTAGATAGCATCAGACCATGGTCTATATTAAATATGACACTGGTTTAGAAAGCACCAGACCATGTTCTATATTAAATATAACACTGGTTTAGATAGCATCAGATCATGGTCTATATTAAATATAACACTGGTTTAGAAAGCATCAGACCATGGTCTATATTAAATATGACACTGGTTTAGATAGCATCAGACCATGGTCTATATTAAATATGACACTGGTTTAGATAGCATCAGACCATGGTCTATATTAAATATGACACTGGTTTAGATAGCATCAGACCATGGTCTATATTAAATATGACACTGGTTTAGAAAGCATCAGACCATGGTCTATATTAAATATAACACTGGTTTAGATAGCATCAGATCATGGTCTATATTAAATATGACACTGGTTTAGATAGCATCAGACCATGGTCTATATTAAATATAACACTGGTTTAGATAGCATCAGATCATGGTCTATATTAAGTATGACACTGGTTTAGATAGCATCAGACCATGGTCTATATTAAATATAACACTGGTTTAGATAGCATTAGATCATGGTCTTTACTGGTGATATGTTAAGATGGATTGCAAGATCTTGTTTTAGCCAATATAATATTTTGTTTTCTAACAAATTGTTTACTAGCAATAGACAAGCCTGCTTATTTTATGGGTTTTTTTTATTACAGACACCCTCTATCGGTAGACAGATCAGTTAATTTTCTGGCCCATCTCTCACTTGAAGAGTATGGTCCATGTCTGCAAGTCAAAGGAGAGAACTCAGATTCACAGAAACATCTAGAGGAAGTGACAGATGGATTCTCAGTGTCGGCCATTAAAGTAAATACTCAGCATTGTAAATATTGCAAACAGATGTATTTTTTCTTCAACAAGTAACAATTGTCCCAGATTTTCATTTGAACTACAGGGGACACTTGAAAACTATAAAGTGTATGGATCTACACAGAAAAACTGTCAGAAGTGTATTCTCGTGTAATCCATTATTTTATGAGTGTATTTTGTTTCATTTACGATAGAAGTAAAAAATAAAGAGTAGAATTAGGCAGTAGCTATAGTGGTATCTAGCCTATACTTTCACCAAAAGCGCGTGTATCTTAAGCTGATTTGAGGAAATGAAAGTACTTAATGCCCACAGGACTAATTGAATAAAATTATTTAAGATATGACTATAAGATGTTGCCTTTTACTTTCAATTTGTCTGAAAATCATTTTCTATGTGAACTTCAAAATTTCATTAAATCATTGATTTTATTAATTACCATGCTCCTCAGTTGATTTGTAGGGTATTTAAATGTCCAAACTTAACATGGCACATAATCATAACTTGCAGAGAAGTTGCTAATGATCTGATAATGTTTATTGACAACAGGGAATTAATCATGTGTGTAAGATGCAATACTCGGAGCTGTGTAGATGTGTCGTCCTCAGGGTACTCCACTCAGTCGGTAAGTCTTCTGTCTACAGGGTACTTCACTCAGTCAGTAAATCCTCTGTCTACCTACAGGGTACTTCACTCAGTCGGTAAGTCCTCTGTCTACAGGGTACTCCACTCAGTCAGTAAGTCCTCTGTCTACCTACAGGGTACTTCTCTCAGTCGGTAAGTCCTCTGTCTACTTACAGGGTACTTCACTCAGTCGGTAAGTCCTCTGTCTGCCTAATACAGCTCTGTGACTAATAATCTCAGGTATATTTAAGCTTTGAATTCCTGTATTTTTGAGAGTAATTATTTTGGACAAACAGCAAGCAAGATATAATCATTTACAGGGGTAAACAGTGGCATTTACAGTGGTAAACAGTGGCATTTTTAACGTACCATTACCATATTTGGGATATGAAACTTGGTGGGAAATTAAGTCATGTTGAATGCAAATACGTGTAAAACATCTAATTATCAATTTAGATGAACACTTTATGAAGAGCTTGTGGATCACCTTTTGTTTTAAATTAAATCCCTTCAAGATAATGGCCTTATCAGTGAGAGTTTGTTACCATGCCGATGCTTGCCACAATACTAAACCTTGGTTTTTAAGAAAGACCCACAATTCTCACTTCTAAAGGTTGAGCATTTGGTAAAAGAGCAGTCACTACTAACATGATACACGTACACTGTAGGTTTGATGCAGCCGAGGCACAAGTGGGACTTGAACCCATGACTTCTGATTCACAAAGCAAATGTTTTAACCGCTGAGCCACTGCAACTGGTTCGTACAACATGTATTTTTAAAAGATGATTTGCCATTGATGTATGATATTTCAGAATCCTCCGAGAACAATAATTACCTAGTCACTCGGGATATACAGGAGAGATTCTGTCAGAGTGTGAAGGAGCTCCAGACCCTACACAGTTATTACAACAGTGTGTCCTCCCCTCCAGACACAGCCTCAAAAACCAGATGTCAGTAAAATGAATGACCTTGACCTATCAGTTCACAGCCTTGACCTTCACCTGCAGGCAGCTTTATTAAGGTAGTATGGAGATAGCGATTTTGAATGTGTTTTTAAACAGTTATGTGTAATTAGATATGGCTGTTCTTTGACAGCATTGACTGGTATAGAGAATTGATTACATATCTGTCTGATCTACAAAATTAAATGAAAGTACATAATTTGAAACACAGTGTCCCATTTAACAGAATTTGACCTGCTTTTCATGCAAGAGATGATTATTTTAGTCCACAAAAGTTCACAGAATGTATGTAGACAATTAAATGTATGGACACGAAAAAATATGGCAGGTTTTTAGGCGACTCTTTGTTTACATATGTGTCCACATTGAAATCTCAAATTCTCATCAATAAATAATATTTCACTAGTTGAAAAACATGTTGAAGACATATATTTGTGTATGTTTGAATTTAATGTAGTTAGCATGGATTATACCTTTGCACTTTGAAAACTTTGGTAAATATTACATTTTATTTTTTTATTTATTTTTTTTTTTTTTTTTGGTCTCCTAGAGTCAGAAAATTGTCAGTCCTTTTAAAACATCCGACTAATCTGGATACTGAGTCACTGAGTGGTCAAGCTGTAGAGGTCAGGAATGACCAATCACAAGAGGTCCTGCTGGATCAAATTAAACAGGAACTGCTGGCATGCAAAGGATGTTGGGAAGAAGGATTGGAGCGGCTCCAAAAGTTGTACAAATACCAACCAAGTCAAGGTATGTTTAAGCCCGCTGTAAAAATGGCAGACAATGTATACTGCACATACCTGTACACTAGTACACCAAAACAGGCCTGGATTTATTGAGGAGAAAAAAACCTATGTGGAAACTTGGACTGAAGTCTGGGATTTTACTGAATTTTAACTTCTCAAATAAAAGGGAACTCAAACTTAGATTTGAGATTTTTTTTCGAGAAATCCGAGCCAGGATGATGCAGTATCTTAGTATCTGTACAGATATTGATTAATGAGTTCATTCCTTCAGTCGTCTAAACACCAAGCCAGGATGATGCAGTATCTTAGTATCGGTACAGGTGTTGATTAATGAGTTCATTCCTTCAGTCATCTAGACACGTTCTCTGAATAGTTTGCTTGGGATATTCATGTACTACCTCTTTTTTTATATCAACTTTAGCCAAAACGTCAGAGATCGTCCACCAACAGTCAGTACACACCCACTGCCCTGTGGACACGCCCCCTGTCGATCTGTTTAACACCAGTCCCCCCATTATAGAGGACGAGGTTTGTATTGTGTGGATAAGTACTTGTTTCTTTCTTTCTGTACTTTTGGAGAAAAAAATTACCTGTTAAAAGGGATTGCAGATACATATGTACATGTATCAGCATTTATAAAGATTTCAAGGTTATCTGGGGAGGTTTTAAGCACTAAGGAAAACTTGATCAGCCGCAAAATCTTTGTTGGCATAGATTTTATAAAGAGATGTGAATGATTTGTACACATATATTTTAACGTATCAGGTTTTCGAGGCCTACATAGATGATGAAGTGGACGTGGACCCAGATTACAGCTGGGATGAGTATCTCACTCCCGAGGAAAAGGTGATCATGCTTCCAGTTTATTATTGATGATCGATTTACCCTGCTATGAGTGTCTGCGGTGTGGATTTAGATAGCACCTGCTGAAATGTTAAATGTACTCACGAGGCTGCCGATTGCCAATCTTACTGTTGTATTTCCATGATGTAACCATTTTATTAGGTCACCTGAATCATTCAGGTGACCTATTGCTATCTGTTTTTGTCCGTCGTCGTGCGTTAACATTTGAACATTTTCAGCTTCTTCTCTGAAACCCCTGAACCAATTTCAACCAATTTTGGCATATAGCATCTGTGGATGGAGGGGAACAAAAATTGTGAAATTCGTGGTCCCTGCCCCCCTGGGGCCTGAGGGGTGGGGCAAAAACCATCAAAATGAGTGTAATTTTAAAAAATCTTTTTCTTTACTCCTGGACATCAAGAAGCCAAACTGTGGGCATAATTATAATGAGCGTTGAGCCCTCTACCAAAATTGTGAAATTCATGGCCCCTGGGGCAGGAGTTCTGGTGTTAGGGTGGGGCTCTATTGGTCATATAGTGAAAATGTAGAAATTCTTTGAAAATCTTCTTCTCTGTCTCTGGGTATTAAGTAGACAAACTAATAGCATGGTAATGATGAGCAAGGATGCCTCTTTAAAAATTGTGAAATTCATGGCCCCTGGATCAGGGGTTCTGGTGTGTTAGGGTGGGGCTCTATTGGTCATATAGTGAAAATGTAGAAATTCTTTGAAAATCTCCTTCTCTGTCCTTGGGTATTAAGTAGACAAACCAATAGCATGGTTATGATGAGCAAGGATGCCTCTTTCAAAATTGTGAAATTCATGGCCCCTGGGTCAGGGGTTCTGGTATTAGGGTGGGGCCCTATTGATCATATAGTGAAAATGCATTTTATTTCTTTGAAAATCTTCTCCTCTGCTGCTGGGTATTAAATAGACAAACTAATAGTATGATAATGATGATCAAGGATGCTTCTTTCAAAACTGAAATTTATGGCCCCTGGGTCAGGGGTTCTGGTGCAAAGGCGGGGCTGATTGATTATATAGTGAAAATGCAATATTTCTTTGAAAATCTTCTGTTTTTGTCCGTCGTCGTGCGTTAACATTTGAACATTTTCAGCTTCTTCTCTGAAACCCCTGAACCAATTTCAACCAATTTTGGCATATAGCGTCTGTGGGTGGAGGGGAACAAAAATTGTGAAATTCGTGGTCCCTACCCCCCTGGGGCCTGAGGGATGGGGCGAAAACCATCAAAATGAGTGTAATTTTAAAAAATCTTCTTCTAAAATGACACATGTACTTCATGACCACATAGCTATTCAATGTTTCTTCCATCCAAAAGTAAAATTCTTATATTTAAACACAAACCTAATTCAAACATTGGAAAGTTGTTACATGATACTCAGGTGACCAATAAGGCCCCTGGGCCTCTTGTCTAGATTAATTATAACGTGCATCTCACTCAAAATTCAAAGAGTCCTTATTATATAAAGCAAAAGCAATGAAGCATGTGCACTTCAATGTCACTCAAATATAGGTGGTGTCTCAGAGAGCAAGATTAGATAAACATCAATTCACTACAACAACAACAACTTATAGCCCGTGGCATGAACACGATTTGAGCTAAAAAAAAAAATCAAATTTCATTTTTCCAATTTTATACTCTACAATACTTAACTAAAGTATGTCTAATGGTCAGCCAAAGTTTGTTGACTATTACCTCTGATATAAAATAAATTGTTTGCGACATTCAATTTTAGTGATCTCATCACTTGCTAATAATGCCGAAATTAAATCCTCGCTAAAAATTCTGCCTATACGGTATTCTTCTGTTTATGGAGGTTTTAAAAATGCCTGGACATGCGCATATCACAAAAATAACAAATATTAAAACGAATAAAAACAATTGTGACCCAAGAGTATAAACTTCTGTTTATAGCATCTACGATTCTGTAGAATTTTAATCTAGCCATAGAGAAGGTAGTAAAATAAAGCTGTATAACCAACCATCAACAATGGATTACTTCTGATATTCTCCGAGTGAAACGCTATTGATAAGATTCTTATTTCAGGAGAGGAAGAGGAGAGAGAAGCAGGAAGCTTTACGTTTACTGACAGAGCTGAAGTCGGTGATTTCTGTGAGGGCGGAGGAAATGGGCAGGAGGGAAAAGAAAGCTCAGGAGAGGAAGTATGGGGTGGTGTCCCCAGAGAATCAGTGCAATGACCAGGGACCCAAGAAATCAAACGACACAGAAGACACTCATCAGGATGCAGGGCTTAATTTTGATGAGCATCGTTCTGATAGGCTCAATGTCTCTGAATGTGAAGATGATTTTATAAACGGGGAACTTAATTTGAATGAGGATTTAAGTTGTAGTGAGTCTAAAGCAGCTGTAGAACAGCTAACATGTAGTGAATGTCAGAATGAACTTAAAAGTGGGCAAAACACCGGGAAAGAAAACCATGATGAGAGACTTTTCTCCACAGGTTCAGAGGAAGGGCCTGTTGATTGTTCATTAGGAAATTTCCCTAATACTGTGCCAAGGAATGGAGTGTTACCATTTCAGAGTCCCAACTTCCAATTCTCTTCCAGTCTTGCAGCCATGGCTGTTGCCAGGTCACATGACTTTGGATTGACAGAGGACACATTTGGAGACAGCGAGTCAGACTCCGGAGACTCGGGACCAAGTTAATGAAGGCTGATCCTCTTACTAGACTCGACACCAAGTTATTGAGAGCTAGTGCTCCTCCTGAATGCAGAACCAAGTTACATGTAATAAGGGCTAGTCCTCTAACTGGACTAGTTCTCTTACTAGGCTGAAGACCGAGATTTTAACCATTACTAGACTGAGAATCAAGTTGTTAAGGGTTATTTCTCTCTTGCATTGTGTTACTAACTGCTTGCATAAAATGATTGAAGGTTGATATTGATTCAGACCAAAGTGAACTTTCTCAACAGAATACTCGTGAATATTCACTATTTGGTTGAAATAAAAATATCAATTTGTCTTTTGTCCTGTTAAGATGAATCTGTGTGAAATACATGTACCTGTAGTATTTGGGATTGTGCAATAAATGATTGTTGTGATCATTGGAATTCGTCTCTGTTGTCCGTCTGTAATCAGCTACATGTAAGTGAGCTTCTCTAATCAAGGTTTGTCTGGTGTCAGTTTGCGTCTCTATCTGTTATCAAGAAACGTCGAACAGTAGCGGTCAGGCGGGTTCAATCACGGACTGGTAGCGGTCAGGCGGGATTAATCACTGACTGGTAGCGGTCAGGCGGGTTCAATCACTGACTGGTAGCGGTCAGGCGGGTTTATTCACTGGTGGCCACATAGCTCAGTTGGTAGAGCATCTGACTGGAGATTCAGAGGGCCTGGATTCAAATCCCGATCTGGTGCATTTTCTCCCTTCCTCTTACAGAACCAATTTCAGTCAACTTAACCCAAGAAGCCTGGAGTAAATAATATTCAAGTTCATTAAAGTAAACAAGCTTTCTTTTATTAGCTCACCTGACCTGAAAGCTCAAGTGAGTTCTGTTTGTCTGTCCATAAACTTTTCATATTTTCATCTTCTCCAAAATCACTAGACCAGGTTTAATCAAACTTTGCACAAATCATCCTTGTGTGAAGGGGATTCAAGTTCATTTAAATGAAGGGTCTTGTCTCCTTCAAAGAGGAGATAATCAAGAAAAGGCAAAAATTGGGTGGGATCATTTGAAAATCTTAAGAACCACTGGGCCAGGAAAGTACAAATTTACATGAAAGCTTCTTGATATAGCAAAGATTCAAGTTTGTTCAAATCATGGCCCCCAGGCGTAGGGTAGGGCCGCAATAGGGGATCAAAAGATCCCCATAACAAGAACCACTGGTCTAGAAAAGTTTAAATTTACATGAAATCTTTCTGAGAATGATTGATTCTATCTTGTTACGTCTCTCAAGAATTTTTCACTCATATGGAGACGTCTTTCTGATGTAGATTCAAATTATGGCCCCTGGTGGTAGCGGGGAGCCACAATAGGGAATTTAAGTTTTACTTGCTGATATACACGGAAAATGTTTTAGAATCTTCTTTTTAAGAATATTGGGACCATGATTAGTCATATTAATATTCAAGCATCCCTACATTGTAAGTAGTGCAGATTCAAATTGTGGTCCCCTGAAGTAGGGTGGGGCCACATCAAAGTTTTCCATGGGAATTTATCAAGAAATATCTTTAAAAATCTTCATTCCAAGAACAGCAGGTAGGGATATGCAAATATCTTCAGGTAGTTCAAATTCAAGTTTGTTCAATTCGGGGGGACCCTGAGGGTGGGGCGAGTTCTCAATAAGACATCAAAGTTTTCTGTGGAAATTAATATGAGCTTGTATGGAAAACATTTAATCTCTTAAAATTATTGTCAAAGAGTAATAGCGGTAATAAAACAACAAAATATGTGTTATGAATAATTTATTAAATTATTTTGATATTTAATAAACAAATTACAAAAAGAAATCATACCAAACTCAATCTCCATACACCCAGAAAATTTATACAAGACTGGAAAGAGGAATGGAAGGAATTCTCATGTAAAAAAAATATACAAACACTAGTATATTTATAAAAATAAATATAGGATGGCATGAAACAACACAGAGAGGTTCTGCTTCTGAGAATTTCCACTACAAATCTGACCAGTTACAACATTAACATGGTGCCTCATAGGACGACAACCAAAGCACCTGCTGGAGTAGACTACTGTGTATCCGAGCATATAAAGGCACAGGGAGATATCCGTTAACAACGACAATAATAATAACCATGTATAGAGAAAATATCTATTATATTCATATATCACAGCTAGAGAAGAGAATTTTATGTAAAAATATCATAATTGTGTTGTGCAAATGGCAGTCTGTTTACATCCCTAAACTCATATCCACTCCAACACCAAGTATCCATGTTACAAAAGTTCTTGTGACAAATATTTAAAATGGTCACATGTACTTCCATTTGTGTGTAAAATTTGTGAGAATATGTTTCTGATTTTATTGGATTTATTTTTTAGAGTGCCCTCAAGTTAAAAAAAGAGAAGCATTATCTTTAAATTATTGGGGAAAAAAGAAGTTTGATTTTGAAGTCACAAGTCCTTCTGTAAAATGGATCTCTTTACAATTGTAATGCAATATTGGTGTATCTTCAGGTACATTTCAAGCCCCTGTAATATCTGTTAGATAATTTATTTATTTCTTGAAAGAGTTAAAGGAATAGCAATATAAAAGGTGAAGATAACGAACAGTGATTAATCTCATAACTCCTATTAACAATACAAAATAGAGAGTTTGGCAAACACGGACCCCTGGGTATACCAGGAGTGGGATCAGGTGCCTAGGAGGAATAAGCATCCATATATTTCAATGTAAGTTCAATTTCCCATAATTTCTTAAAAATCATGGAAATCAAAATCGTACAACTCGCTAGACTCAGCCTGACGGCAATGATACACTGGTAATTTCCCGCTACTTTTTGTATTAACTTATCACAGAAGGGCATTTGTGGGAGGAATCATTGTAGTCAAATGGAAAAAAATATCTCTTTAGCATTAAGAGGTATCTCGAGAAGTTAAAGAGACATCTGTTTCCGAAAATCTGTAAGAAATATCTTTTTTATAAGCCCGTCAAAGACGAGACATATCATGGTATGGCATCGTCCGTCTGTCCGGACCTTGTAGGCAAAATGCAAAATATGAGCTGTAACCTCCAGGATATTACAACTTGTGTCTGATCACCATGATGGGAGGAAGATGCCGATTGTTTTTCAAGGTCAGAGGTCAACGCTCAAGGGGGAAGTATTAGTTAATAGGAAAAACTTGTAGGCAAAACACAGACCGAACTTTTGGGGCAAGGACCGTCAAACTTTGTAAATATACTCCTCATGCCAAGTGGAGGAAGCCTTTTGTTCAAGGTCAAAGTTGTAGTATCACTTAGCAAGAAAACCTTGTAGGCAAGATGCAGACCAAACCGTTGGGGCTAAGACCGTTGAACTTTGTACACATACACCTTATGCCAAGCGGAGGATGTCCATTGTTTCTCAAGGTCAAGGTCGTAGTATCACCTAGTAGAAAACCTTGTTTTTGTTACAGATATTGCCCTGAAATTTAGTCACAAGCTTCCTCAGGGAGAAATAAAAGTTCATATTGCATTTCAGCTGGATTGGTACACCATGACCTACTTTAGGGGTAAAAGTAGGTCAAGTTTTCCATATTTTTTTCGTTGTGAATACAGGTATTGCGCTTACATTTTGTCACAACCTCAGAGATATGTGCCTGGAGGTTATAGACTTTTACTGTACTCATACTCAAACTCAGTCATGTTTGTTTTGAGTACAACTGAACAAGCTCCAAGGCATACTCGAAAAATCTTGAGAATGTACTCCATTTGAGTATGAGAATGATTTTATAAAAGTTGTATAACCCTCACTTTTGAGTAATGAGTACGATTTAGAGCACGGAGTTCGAGTTTGAGTATGAAAACGTGCTCAAGAAAGTTTTATAACCTCCAGGCCAGTTCACATTTCAGAGGGATTGGTGCACCATGACCTACATTAAGGCTTTTCTATTCAGAATGTGTACTTTAATTCAGACTGCATAAGCCGGGTCCAACTGGCGTATGTTGTGCCGTTTGCAGTACTCTTCTTAACTTTGAGAGATATCTCTTTTACATCAATAAAGGGATATCTCTAACTGTTAAGAGATATATGATCTTTCTAAATTAAAGAATTTTTTTCTAGGTAATAGTATAAAGAGATATCCCTTTAGCATTAAGATATATCTTTTTTGTCTCATTGGGATCCGGGTTAGAATAGGTCCTCAGTACCTCTTGCTTGTCGTAAGGGGCGACTAAATGGGGTGGTCCTTCGGATGAGACCGCAAAAATCGAGGCCCCGTGTCACAGCTGGTGTGGCACGATAAAGATCCCTCCCTGCTCAAAGGCCGTAAGCCCCCGAGCATAGGCCAAAAATTTGCAGTCCTTCACTGGCAATGGTGACGTCTCCATATGAGTGAAATATTCTCGAGAGTGATGTCAAATAATATACAATCAATCAATCATATATATTTTTTCGTGTGAAATATCATGGGGGCGGAGTGGACCGAAAACCCTTGGCTAACAAAGATGACACGGGTTGGACCCTAATTAATCTTCTGATAATTTGATGTTAGCCATAGTCTGACTGTTCAAAGTTTCACTACTTCTTTACCACCAATATATAGATGACCAAATCTGTTGACAGATCCTCTGTATAAGAGCTCTAGATTGTTGGTGCTTTACGCGGCCTTTTGACTGTCCTTCTAAAAGACTTTTACCCCTATATATTATGTTGTATATCTAAAACATTTCAATATGTCTGAACACGTTCATGGATAATGTTGAAGGCGTAACACTAAAAGGGATACAGTGTTTAATTCAATCAAAATATCGAATTCAATGTATAAATAAAATATTTTAATAAATGAAGCCTTTTGATTTGGTACAAACTAGAGATATCGACCGGGGGGGAAAGTATATCAAACTTATATCGTATGTTGTTCTAAGTACTATTCGAGAATTTTCATTCAGATTTTAAAAAACATCACCAACTGTAAGGAAAGCACCAAACTTTTGATCTATGCATGGTGCTGAAGGCCGTGCGAGTGAGCAATCTTTATCGTGTCAAAGCCTACCATGATTAGGGACCGCCGTTTTCAATGTCACATCGGTAAAACCCTAGACTTTCATTTCTAATGCCGGGCGCTTAGCAAAGGAACAGTCACTGTCTATATATATAGTGTTAAACATCTAAGTTGGAGGTGACGCAATCACTGTCCATGTTAAACGTCTAAGGTTAGAGGCGATGCAATCACTGTCTATGTTAAACGTCTAAGGTTTGGTTTAATTTATAGAGGCGATGCAGCCCTGTCTATGTTGTAATTGTAATTAAAAGATTTGTATAGCGCCCTATCAACATTTGTTCTCTAAAGCGCTTACAAATGTGAGAGAAAAGATAATATAAAATCGATGTGCACATACATGTGAATAAAATATTCATAGTGTCAGAATTAAAATACATAATTATTATCATTAATAAATAGCGCCTAATGTAATGATATAATTACCCTAGTAACATATAAAAATACCAAATTAAAACAACCCTTAGGAATAATTAAATAAATAGAAAGGACATAAGTATAATAACAAACTACAGTTCAAGTTCAAGTTCTGAAGGGTGTTTTTATTTAACGTCTAAGGTTAGAGGCGGCACCGTGATCGAGAATCTAACCCCCTGTATGACAGTTTACTGTGTATATCAAGAATGTCTAAAACAATTTACCCGAAAAGGGAAGCAACTTGCACTTCAGTTGATAATATATTGTTCCGCTTCCCATGCAAAAAAACTATGTTCGATTTTATAAGCATGTAATGGGCCTGTAAAGAAGAAAACGACATGTAAGTTATGAAAATGTTGGATATTTATTGGAAAAATAGTTTTTTTGACATATTACATATAACTTGTAAATGAGCTCAATCCTTAATCCAAAAAATAGTGAGCACCGTTAATATCAATGAAATGCATATAACACATCTAAAGGCATTCTTCTATTATTGCTGAGATTTCCAGGTATCTACCTTGAATTGTTTTCGAGAAAACCAATGAACAAGCAGACCAAAATCGTTCAAATATCGCAACCGGAATTGACGTCACACAAACCGCATAAAGTTAATGTGAAAAATATAGAGCTACACGTATTCCAGATGTCACGCTCACAAAACCAGTACAAAAATCCAAATAATAGTAATAAAGAAACAGAAATCCTGGAATGACATCTCGATCATATGCACATGTGTATAGTATTTTTAAAATTAGCTTTCCGCTCTAGTTTCTTTCTCTGCTGGTTCAAACATTTGACACTTTAAAGAATTATTTGGTCCTATCTAGTTTTTAACACTAGTTTCTTTGTGAGTTGGTCGACACACACAGGAATCCGAGGTTCTATATTCCACGGTTTCTTCCTATCGTCTGATTCGTAATGCTTTTTTTCAATGAACTCCATCAGTGAGTTATTTACACGAAGTATTAGGTCGGTCCATTCGAACTCTTCTGCTCTATCAATGAGAGCCTTGACCTCCTTATAAAGAGTGTACACGAACTGACATGCGGAGTTACCATTCTTGTCTCCAACATGGTCGATAATATTTTTAAGGGATTCCTTTCTCTCTTTCTTCATTTTATCTGTATAACCGCCTGTAATAACGAATTGTATTATCTAAATTAAGATCTAATGAAAGTGAAAACCATTAGAAAACATCAGTTTACGCAAGCAAACGGTAAATGTAGTACAGCAGAAACCCGAAAGTCCCGGGCAGCTATTTTTTGCATTATTTCTCTCTTAATAGTAGATAGAATGGCATCAAACTTTTTGTGATAAACTGTTTATGACCTATTAAACAAGAATCATATAATATTTTTATGGAGTTTTATTACAAAGGTACTGAACCAGAGTTTTCAGCTACCAAAATACGGTAAATCTAGTACATTTTATAAATGCTGAAACCTGAACACGGTCGCTGATTGTGCAATCTACCATAAGCCCGCATTTTAGCATTAAACATAGACAAAATTGAGTCAGACTGAATTGTGGATATCTAGAATAATTTAAATAAATCGCATTTGCATATATATGTATGGTGCATTTATACGCACAATTTAATGTGTCATCCTACACATTATCTGTAATTATACATGTGTAGTACACACACTTGGCCAGGCAGAGTAGATAGAGTTCAACGAATAGCTATGATGTACATGTATATAATAGGTATCAAAGACAGCACGTGAATTATCTAGTTGCATCATACATTTATTTATACGTGTAATTAAATGTTTAAATTGCTTTCATTCCTTATGATTTAATTATTCAAAACACACTCAATGTATTCGAACAATAATTATACAGAAAATTTTTTAATTTTATGACGCACAGCAATATTACAAAAGCAACAAAATGGATACAGAGCGGAGCTATACTACCCATAGTCCTCTGTGTCTCCGCACTGTGTGCAAACAACCTCTGGTAGAAGTTTGAGAGCGGAGCTATATGAATTGTCACAATTCATATAGCTCCGCTCACTCCCATCGTGTCATATGACACTTTAAGGTCAATGGACCAAAAAAATTGCGTTTCACAAGTGATAAAATTTATCTAAGAAATAAATTAAGATAATTGCTATTCACTATATAAAGAGATGGAGCAATTTACCCTTCATTAATCACAAAGTGGGTAATAAAAAGAAAACTTTTAATTTTATGACACACAGCAATATTACAAAAGCAACAAAAGGGATACAGAGCGAGCTATGAATTGTGATGTCACTCCCATGGTGTCATATGACACTTTAAGGTCAATGAACCAAAGAAATTGCAGTTTACAAGTGATAACAAATTATCTAAGGAATAAATTAAAATAATTGCTATTCACTTTATACAAGAGATGGAGCAATTTACTCTTCATAAATCAC
>NC_079170.1:22259097-22269097 GCF_947568905.1 Ostrea edulis | reverse complement strand
ATGAAGATTCAAAAACTTTCTTGCACATCTAATTATTTAATTACAATATATACCTTCCAAAAATTATTTAGCTAATACTGCATGAAATGTAGAGGAGTTCTGGGAGCCAAGGGGTTTTGGTCGAAAAATATTGTTTTTTGCTCCTGGTATTTGACCCTCAGGATGAAAATGAAAATTCTGAAAACTTATCAAATTACACATCAAATTACACATCTTCAGTACATCAACATTCATCTTCCAAAAGATGATTTGGCTTCAGCTTAAAGACCCAACTTTAAGTTAACGCCCCCAAATTTTACCTGTGTTGTGATCAATGATAAGCCTCTGGTCAATCAAACTTTTAACAATAGAGCTTAGGTTGATTGACGTTTGCAGAGACCATGGTCTACAGCTACCTGAGAAAGATGTTTTGATAACAATCATGGCTAATGATGACCAGCAGTCTTCAGATCTCCAGGAAAGCCCCAGTATACCTGAGTTTTGATAGCATTGACTCACACCTAGAATATTTTAATTTCTAACGTCCCCTGTACAATGCAATTTATCATCATATTTTCTCTCTCCATCTTTATACATGTATTATAGATTAAACAAACAGAAATCAAACAATAATAATTAAAAAAAACCAAACAAACATAAGTAATTGGAATATTTGCTATTAATGATTTATTGTGGCTTTATATTTATAAAAACATGAACAATTCTTTATTGGCGCAGCACATCAACATGTATAATGGTTATATTGCCCATGCGTAAAACTGTTACAGTAGTTTAAAAAATGTTCTGTTTGAGATACGTACTACATGGATTATAAATTACACAATCAGAAATCAAACAATAGTAAAAAAGCATAAATAAGTTATTGAGATATTTCTATTTATAATTTATCAGGGCTTTATATTGAGAGAGAGAGAGAGAGAGAGAGAGAGAGAGAGAGAAAGTTACTAAGATATTTCTATTTATAATTTATCACGGCTTTATATTTATAGAGAGAGAGTTATTGAGATATTTCTATTTATAATTTATCCCGGTTTTCTATTTATAAAGATAAAAGAGAGAGAGAGAGAGAGAGAGAGAGAGAGAGAGAGAGAGAGAGAGAGAGAGAGAGAGAAATGCGTAAAACTGTAGCAATAATATAGATGAAATAATATGGCATACGTATGGCAATAATTACTCATTTAGTCAATGGTTGAGAGAAAGGGAGAGAGAGAGAGAAAGGGGGGTAGATTAGCTATGTGTCAGCTTCTGTTTGGGATACCATCGTTACACAAACACTATGTCCACAGAAACCCTAAAGAGAGAGAGAGAGAGGGGGGGGTGTAGACTTCGTGTCAGTTTCTGTTTGGGATGCCATCGTTACACAAACACTACGTCCACAGAAACCCTAAAGAGAGAGAGAGGGGGGGGGGGTAGACTTCGTGTCAGCTTCTGTTTGGGATACCACCATTACGCAAACACTACAGCTACAGAAACCCTACAGACGGCCCATATTGAGGGGTATCTTGATCATTCTTCATTTGGTCGTACATGTACACAGATCTACTTGGATTTATTCATTCTCTCGAAACATGGATATTTTACCTACTACACCCATGACACCGCAAACTCCCAGGACACCGGGTAATATTATATTTAGGAAATTACTTATATACGATATATAACAGTTTAATTAGAAGTTTTAAAAAGCAAAGGTTTAGAAAAGGGCTAAACCTGTCATTTGCAATACATAAATATGACCAAGTTTGAAGGTTTACGGGAAATAGAAATGCGGTATGCATGTAGGTAGAAATTTTAATTATTTTTATTTTGCACAAATCAAGACACTAAGTATAATTTGTAATAACAGAAATTTCCTGTGTATATCATAAAAATATACACAACAACCTATCTCTTGGCCAGGTAAATTCCAGGTAAATAACATTGACCATGGATAAGCTCCGCCCACATTCAGTGATCCGTGGAGCAACCGTATGGTGTTTTTTTGGGGGGGTCTTTAAAATGTAAGAGTTCTGGGAACCAGGTTTTTGTAGAAAATGTTGTTTTCAACCCATTTAGTGAAAATGAAAATTCCGAAACCTTGTTGCACAGGACACCATAAATCATCTTCCAAAAGATGATTTAGCTATCTGGCTATTGCATAAACTGTATGAGGAGTTCTGGGAACCAGGGTTTTTATTAAAAGAAAAAACATCGTTTCTGACACACACATATTTTGTCCCCAGGGTAAAATTGAAAATTCTGAAAACCTTAATTATTGCACGTCTACAATACACCACCTATATCATATTCCAAAAGATTAATTGGTAACTGTTAATAATTACATGTTAAACATGCATGTTAATCTATAACAGAGGAATTTGAGGAAGTAGACAGTATGCGAAACAGACAGACAGACCAGGGTAACAACAATTAAAAAGGGCAGATATAATATTGTAGGAAAATGGGATTCTTTAGCTAATATTGCAAGCTTGATTATATGTATTTATAGCTTACGATCTTTTCTCGTTATTTCCAGTCATTGACTGAGTATGTTTACATACATGTGCATATGTGCCATGTGTTATTTTTACACTCGATGTTACCGGTGTTATTTATAGTTTTAATCAAAGGTTTGTATGTAAAACCACAAGTTATTGATATGACTATTGCCTACTTACGCTGATTACTTCAGTAGCATGGTGTTCATCCACATATATTTGTGTATATAACGATTTTTAATGTGATAAACAAGCACGTTGTTCGTGTTAATGCCATATTTGTGTAACACACAAGTTCTTTTCACCTTCATCTGACGACCTTTCCAACACTGTGAAATCAATAGCGAGAATTTCTAAGGGTTTGTATGCCATAAGATTGCTGACAGGGGGGTTAATGGCAGGAAGGGGAGCCTTCCCTATCAAACATCTCTCACAGGACTTGCACCATTTTTGAACATCTTGTAGCATGCTTGGCCAGAAACATCTTTTCTTTAGCAATGAATATGTCTTTTCAATGTCTTGGTGTCCCGCATGATTGTGAACACTCTGTAGAACTTTTTGTTTTAGAACTTCCGGAAGCAAAAGCTGATTCTGTTCTCCTGTTTCATCCTGAATTTTCCTGAATATCACAGAGTTCTCAAAAAATAGTCTGTCTCTTTGATTAAGTAGTTTCCTGACACTTTTGTGCTCCTGTTTCAATTCATAAACTGACGGTTTATCGTCTCGATCCATCCAATAACGCACTCTACTTAAGACCGGATCATGTTCCTGAAGTGCCGCAATGTCTGTTGGGATAAATTCAGGTAATGTAGCTGTCGCACACACGGAACGCAACTGAACGTTAGCTGCTTCTTCACCAATATAGTTCATGCTTCCCTTTAACACCTCCAATGATGTACTCTGCGTAATCCTGTTTAGTGTATCCACAACACTTTCTATCTCCGATGAAATAGGTCGTCGACTCAGAGCATCCGCATTTCGATTGACCCTTCCAGAACGGTATTTCACCGAGAAGTTGAACTGAGCCAATTCTCCGATCCAGCGCATTGTAGTTGCGTCGACACGCTGCTTGGCTTTGTGGATATAACTTAACGGATTATTGTCAGTATACACAATAAATTTCGATCCAAGAAGGTAGTCCCGAAATTTTTCGCTAACTGACCACTTGAGTGCTAACAATTCCAGTTTCATAGAACTATATTTCTCCATGTTTTTCTCTGCTTTTCTGAGTGATCTTGATGCGTAGGCAATCACTACTTTACCATTTGGTGTCTCTTGCGACAAAACGGCTCCAAGACCTTCAAGACTAGCGTCCGTCTCCAAGATGAATTCTCGAGTGAAATCAGGAAATCCCAACACTGGTGCAGACGTAAGTCTCTCTTTCAATGTTTCGAATGCCCGAGTCCACTCTTCAGTCCATAGTGCTTGAAATTGTTCGGATTTCAGTTTGGTGTTTTTCGGTTTAGACAATAAAGAATGGAGAGGAGATGCGATACTGGCAAATCCCTGTACAAACTTACGATAATAACTAGCCAGTCCAAGGAATGAACGTAGTTGTTTTTCGGTGACTGGAATGGGCCATGATCGGATTACTGCTGTTTTATCTGGGTCGGTTGCAACACCGTTCTCGGACACAATATGTCCTAAGAACCTAACCTCCTTCTGGAAGAAATGACACTTTGACATTTTCACTTTAAGTCCATGTAACTTAAGTTTGGTAAACACTTTGTCCAGTCTAAGAATGTGTTCTTCTATAGTCCGTGAAAATACCAAAATGTCATCTAAATACAGTACAAGAATATCAAAGTTTTCATCACCGAGACACGCTTCCATCAGTCTTTGGAACGTTGCCGGACTGTTACACAAACCGAACGGCATTCTCACATACTCAAACAGTCCTCCAGTTCCTACTCGGAATGCGGTCTTTGGAATATCCTCAGTTTTGACGGCCACTTGATGATATCCTTGTATTAGATCTATGCTGCTGAAGTATTTGGCTCCATTCAACACATCTAATGCTTCTTCTATCCTCGGTAAAGGGTATGCATCCTTTATCGTTTTCGTATTGAGAGCTCTATAATCTACACAGAGTCTGATACTATTGTCCTTTTTTCTAACTATCACCACAGGCGATGCGTAAGGACTGATGCTCTTTCGGATTATTCCTTGATTTAGTAAGTTTTCTATGTGTTGTTTCACTTCCACTATCTGATTTGGTGGTATCCTACGATGAGGAATTTTTACTGGTTGATCGTCTGTCAAGGTAATAGGATGAGTGACAGTTTGTGTATATCCTAAGTCTTCGTCAGTTTTGGCGAAAACATCATGATGTTTGACAAACAGTTCACGTAGTTTATCCTTTTGTTCTGTTGTGAATGTTTCATGTCCCACATCCAAGTCAGATAAAATGTTTTCAACATCAAATGAATCTGTATAAGGCGACGTTGAAACTCTACGGATGTTGATTTCAGATTTCTCAATGTCAACAACATATTCATCCTCTGTGGATTTCAAAATATCAACAAGGTGTAACGTACCGATGCGACTTTTTGGTTGAATCCAAACGTCTTCATGCCCAATGTTTATTATCCTAACAGGAATTCTTCCATTGTCAACAACACCAAGAGTGTCTATCACCATGACGTTTCTCGGCAGAGATCCATTTTCTGCAGTGACAGCCTGTACAACTGCAGTGTAGGGTTCGTTCCGCTTGTTTTGTCTTGTAGATCCCATGACAACTTTCATCGAATTAGCGGGAATTCTAACACACTCTGTACCAGCAACTTTAACAAGTCCAATTTTTACAGAGTTTTCCTTGTCGGCTAAAGTTAAGACAGACATGACATTATTCCATACTGGGTTATCCATTAACGAACAAGAATGTTCTGAAGTTCTGATGTTCTTTAACACATTACATCCTAATATCACTTGAATAGCATTTGGGTCTTTTGTCACAGTTTCAACTAACATGCCCACGTTACTGAACACACTGTCTTGTATTTTTAGAGTCTCTTCTATATATCCTAAATACGGAATTTGCTCCTGATTCGCGGCAGTAAGTCGTAAAAACTTGGTAGTGTCCATTATACTAGTTTTCTGTAGAAACTGATTATAAAATAGTTCTGAGACTGTTGACACCTCTGCTCCTGTATCCAATAAACAGTCAACACTATGTCCATTTATTTCCACTGATGTCACCGGACAGTCCCTGACTGCATTTTGAATTTTATTTTTAATGTTGTCTGTTGAGCCTTTGTCCTGACCCTCCACTAGACGGCTCGCTACTGTGGGGGATTTCCGTTTGGGTCACTCTTCGGTTTGCTCTTTTTATTGGGACGACTGGGACAGTCACGAGCAAAGTGTCCTTTACCAGTACACGTATAACAAACAATGTCCTTGTTGTTCCCTTTGCCTCGTCCTCGTCCATTCGGGCTAGAATATGGGTTTTTTTCGTTGCTCTATAGGAAGTAAGCGGACTTCTGTTTTAGCACTACCAGCCAAATGGTCCATCACAAAATCTGCATGACCGTCTTTGGATGTTGTTGCTCTTACGTGTTCCCTCATTTCAGTTATCCAGTCGTTGACATCCGGATCTGTATCTTTCTCAGGACGTCCACTGAATTTTTGAAATTTCCTCTCACTTTTCACATACACAACTGGTGCAGGTTTCTCTCTAGACTCCTTCTCCTCGTAAGATTTTAATTTTTTCTGAAGTTGGTGCAACTCCTTCTTCATATCCAGATTTGCCTGATGTTCCTGTGTCTCCCTGGCTTCTAAGGCCTTAACTTTGTCAACGAGGCCTTGGATGAGCTGCTCCATGACTCGTTGAGTATTGCACACTGTCACACGAACACTAAATCGAAGTGAATCCTGTCCACGACGCCATTTGTAACACACAAGTTCTTTTCACCTTTTATTCACAGTTGTAGTGTAATGTGATCAATCAATGATGAATCAATGAATGAATCAATGACAGTGCTCCTATAAATATAAATAAATAAAAACACATTATAATTTGTTCTAGTGACTTAACCAATGTACAAGATTTGCTTGACCTCAATCATATATACAAACATATTTCCTTTGCAAGGATTCATATGTAGTACATGTATTATAAACATGCATAATTAGCAACATGAACAAATAGCAATTGCAAATACGCAAAGTTCACAAACCTAAACAAGGCACGCAATATCCGGCCCAAAAAATGGCCACCACGACAGGTCAAGGTCAACGTAATACACTGATCACCTACATTTAGACCTATTAATAAAATAAACACTGTAAATATACTGAAACACACATATAACTCAAACACCGTTGTGTCACCGAAGTACATGTATGTAAAACTCAATTATATTCTCCCATTAAGTATAAATAGAAAACATTAAGCTACAAACTAGTTCTCAATTCTATATGTCTGATTAAAGCAAATGCTAAATATTGAATTCTGCTTCCTAACAGCATTGTTTAGCAAAGAATCTCTTACAATACCTTGCACACGATATAGTGAATCTATGCACTCAAAATATTCACTGACAAATTATTGTGTACTTGAAAATGACAAATATATCACCAAAAACTTACACAACATCAGACACGTCTTTGTTGTTCTGTATCTCGTGCAAAAATACCGCCAATAGCAGGTTCTATTATTACACACACTGACCAATCACTGACCGTCTTCATAAGTGTGAAAAATATTACACGAAATTATTTTAACTCAACAAGAGATACTTTTACCCAAAATTAATAGAATATAATACTCTTCAAAGTCAATTATAATTAATTTTACAATAATAATCAGACACACAGAATACCAAAAATATCTACGTAGTTGCAGAGTCTCAATGGCGCAGAGGTTAATGCCTATCGTCCATCACACGCGACCTTCTCTCGGCACCCGGTTCGAATCCCATCCGGGTGCCGAGAGAAGGTCTAAATGTAGGTGATCAGTGTATTACGTTGACCTTGACCTGTCGTGGTGGCCATTTTTTGGGCCGGATATTGCGTGCCTTGTTTAGGTTTGTGAACTTTGCGTATTTGCAATTGCTATTTGTTCATGTTGCTAATTATGCATGTTTATAATACATGTACTACATATGAATCCTTGCAAAGGAAATATGTTTGTATATATGATTGAGGTCAAGCAAATCTTGTACATTGGTTAAGTCACTAGAACAAATTATAATGTGTTTTTATTTATTTATATTTATAGGAGCACTGTCATTGATTCATCATTGATTGATCACATTACACTACAACTGTGAATAAAAGGTGAAAAGAACTTGTGTGTTACATTTGTTTATAAAAGTCAGAGTTGGGGCCGCGTCTATTTTTATTTGACCCCGATCTTCGGGTCAAAGTTGTTTAGGTTGCAGACGGCTGATTTTTACTACGAAGAGTGCCTATAATGTAAGTGTTTGATCTTTCTTATAATTGGATTTATAGACTTGATTTTAAGTTAATTTAGATATAGATAAACGATATAGTCCCGTAGAATACTTAGCCGGGGTTGGTTTGATGGGGATTTGGATTGTCCGGGGAAAGTTAGGGTTGACCCGTCTGTACGTGCGTTGCCCCGTCCCTGGTGGGGTTGTCCCGTCTGTTGCCCCGGACTTAGAAAGGGTATATAAGTCAGAATCCGACAAGATTCTGGGAGATAGCTAATTTTACTTTACGAATAGGACGTTCCCAGTGTTGCCTGATAAGGCTGATATGGAGATTAATTAATTAATTAGGATTAGATTAGGTAATTATTTAGGTTAAGAATCATTCCCAGTTACCTGTGTTCAGAATTACTGGTGTAAAGTCACAATTTAATAATAAGTGTAAGATTCAGAATATTATTCATAGAAGTAACAATTCAACTAATCAATCTAAAGAGGGGAACCGGTTATTATTTTATACCAATGATAATTTAATATATATGGATTTGTTATCTTCACCTTTCATTGGTTGGGTCAGACTATAACTTAGTATTAATTCATACAATTGGCACCAGGTTCAGTCGCTATAACTCTATTGTAATTGATATTGTTACGATTGTTCTTTTATATTCTGTGCATGAAGTCCCAGAAATATTTCTGGAGTATTACATTGTTGTATAACAAACTTCACCTAACTTATACATAACTCAATAAATTAGTAAACTTTACATCAGAGTCAATTTTCAAAATATTGGATTGTTGTCAAGGAAGACAACTGGTGGCAGCTACTATAAAATCAATCGCTTGGCCGTTACAATATTATTGTTTTTGTAATCTACATCTTCATAAATAAATGTTTATAGAAAAAAATTCTCTAAACACATTTACCTACTTTTAACCTATTGATATTAGTACTATCAAATGTATAAATATAGCGTCAAATTAATTAGGCCTACAGGAGTTTTAAATTTTATCAATAAAATTCACCCGTTTGACCAAATTAGCATAGCCATACTATAACACACAGCTCATGGTTTGGCCAATGCCAATATCCACACGGGCATCTTATCCGCTCTGTTCATGTTCTCTTTCACACATGATAGTGACTATCATAGTGAACAGAACACGGGCACTGGAAGTTAATGTAAATATATAGTATGTGCATGTATACATGTATACATGCACATACTATATATTTACATTAACTTCCAGTGCCCGTGGAACAGAACGGATAAGAGTTTAAGATTTAAATATTGATAAAATTTCGAACTCCTGTGAATAAATTCGGCTAGATCTATTACAGAGAGCCTATGTGGTGGAGCATTACCAGACCTTGTAAGCTGGGGTAACTTACGTTTTTCCGTTCCAACTTTGTATCTTTTGACACTTGTTCGATGTTCCAACTTTCGCTTTAATTTTACGGAACTTTTGAAGTTTTATTCCCCTCACTAGTCTCACGGATTTTGGTCCTGTTCAGAACTACCTTACTTCTTAAATGTTAATTATTATATTTTTTAAATATTTCTGGCTAACTGCCATTATACCTACCCGTGTGGTTGACATAAAACCATTAAAAGGTAGAATTTATTTTGATCAACCATTTGAAATTTTCCGGCAAAATATTATCCGTCCGTAAATTTTGAAATTTATAAAATTAACGGAATCTTAATCAAAAGGAAGCTTATTGTAATAGTTCTTTGTCATAAAAAAATTCGGCATTAATTCTACATTGAAGAACAAAATAACGAAAAGAAGACGATATGGAATATGATACAGATGAAGATGTTCTGTTTGAGGTAGCGCATTTGTAATTTCTAAAATGTCTTACGGTGTGACCGTGTTTGAGGGCGAAGCAAAAAGCGTTGGCATTAATATGTTTTACGGCGTGACCGTGTTTGAGGGCGAAGCAAACAAATTTTGGCATTAGTATCTATATCCAAAACAGAACGAAAACAACCCGAAGTTAGCACGAGGACGGAGCTGTATCAAAGCATCCTAATTTTGGATATTTGATCCGCCTATATATTGAACGCGGGAAATATAACGCAATTGATGTAACCAGTACATTGTGACGTCATATTCAGCGTCGTTATT